>NW_028230438.1:1123859-1289715 GCF_043228905.1 Azolla caroliniana | reverse complement strand
AGGGGCGGAATCCGTCGAGCAAACAGGGTGACCGAGGGCCTAATCGGAGGACCTACATGGCGGACAAAGTAAGAGTGACCAGATCGGCAATGGCGTTCGGGAGGGTTGGTCAAAGAAGAAGGCGTGAACGTCGGATATGGCGGATCGGACGGAGCCGACGGTTCGGGGAAACGCGGTGGACGTGGTGGATCGGATGGATTCGGCGGGTCGGGGCCGGCAAGAAGGTTGGGTGCCGGTAAGGCGAAAGACCCGGTTGATCACCGTGGACGAAATCTCTCACCCTTTTCCTTTCTTGGCACATACCGGTGGATGTGCGGTTTGGTGGGGGTGGATGTCGTGAAGATTTTCGTCCATGGGCGGAAACCGGGGTGGAAGGGGGCAAGTCGGCGGTGTGCAACCTGTGCACATGTATACTAGGATATGGTGTATAGAGAGTGAGGGGACATTTTGTCCCACATTGTAAGGTCCCTCCCTCCTTGGGCTATAAAAGGAGGGGAGGGGTCACTTATGGAGGGGTTGCCTATTTTGTGCGAGTAAGGTATACCACTTAGTCGAGGGGTTCTCCCTCTTCCCTTTTCGTTTAGGGTTAGGGTTTCGGTTAGGGTTTTCTTCTTGGGTTTCCCTTTAGGGTTTTCGGATAGTCATTTTGGTGCGGCCACGGCGGCCACCACTGTTGTAACCATTCGTTGTTTTAACATAACTTGTTGAGCATCTTGCCTCCGCCGATCTCTCCTTCGATGTCGTGGTCTTATTCTTTCCTCTTCTCCTCTTGAGCTAGGCCTGCATATCATGTCCTATTCTTTCTCCTCCACTCCCTAGTCCAAGACCCCCACGGTCCCGCCCCTTCTACACGCACGCGCGTAACAACGCGACAACGTTGTAACATAGTGATAGTTTGTAGCCTGTGGGCTGCCGTGGTTTTTCCCTAGTTTGGGTTTTCCACGTAAACATCCTGTGTACTCTTCTCTTCACTGTGTCGTGCATTCACTCCTCGTTTTTTTTTTCTATGTATGATTCTAAGCTCGGTTGTGGCCGAGCGTTGCGCATAGGGGGCGTGTAGTTCTTGTCAGTTTATCCATCTTGTTGGATGAAGATTGTTGCCAACATTGTTGCCTTCATGCTTATGTATTCCTCTGATGATATCTAGGGAGGTTGTACCCACTTGTAAACTTAGTTATGGTGGAAGTTCTGGTACCCTAAGGGTCTTGTGCTTTTTTCCTTGATTTGGGGTTTCCACGTAAAGGTCTCGTGTGTTCGGTTGCTTTTATTTATTTCTTAGTGTGTTGGCTATTACTTCTTGTCAACTTTCCCATTAGATCTTGCCACTGTTTGTGGATGGTGGTTTGCTTGATTGTTTTAGATTCCACACATTTCACAATATGTGTCAATGAACATTGACCAATATGTGTGAGAACCATATATCCAAAGATATATGATTCTTCCTCGTCTTTTTCACCATAACCAAAGCATACACACATACATCCAAAGATGTCATCATCCCTCCATGGTACAAGTCTTTAATGTATTCTACATGTACGAAATTAATGTCGTGAATATATGTATTTTTACATGTTTGCAAACCTTACTTTTAAGATTGGCATCAATTTTTAAGACCATGTAGCTCGCGCCAAGGTGGCGTGGCCTATACTCACAACGGCTAAGTCGAGAGGGGGATTGGGTCTTATTGATCCCCTTTCACAATCGAAAGCCTTACTTGCCAAATTTGTGGTGCGAGGACTCCAACTAGGAAATGATTGTTGGAAAATGCTATTGAGGTTACGTTCCGCTTACTTTAGGCCACGAAAAGGGGTCAATTGGGCCCCCCAAATGGGATGGATTCTAAACATGGATCTCAAACCTTGTTTCTCCCGCCATTTGGAGGACAGATTCAGTGCATCCATGTGAAAGGCATGGTGTGACATTCGTCGAGGGCTCCAGTGGGATCAACCGGGATCCGAACCTACCTGGCTCAATCAACGTATCCTATGGAACCCATGTCTCAAGGATGAATCTAATCAACTACTGGGATCACGTAAGGGGTTATCATGGGGATACATTGCAGAAGGTCTAGGCAAAAGTATAGAATGTTGGCAACGGTTTATGTCAATGCCACTACAAGATCAAGCGAACATACTCCATGGAATCAGGGGCGGATGGACTATGAGATCGGAAATCATTAACGCGCTACTGATTAGGGAATCTGCTACTCAAAGGACGACAATGGAGAAATGGATAGGCCACGAGGAGGAAGGCTCTCTAATCCCGAGAGGTAGGGGATCACCAGACAAGCTTGAAGGCCATGAATTGCGAGACACTGAGACACCCACACCGAATAACGCCATTCGAGTACTCGTGTACACTGGTCATAAATGGATTGTAGATCCTGATCCGATCAAAGTACAACCCGATTGGCATATATGTACTCATGAAAACACATGGCTACGTAAGGTCAATTGGGACCCTTTGCAATGGACATGGCGTGATCCCTACGCGGGGCAAGGAAGCAAACCCATCCCTTTCTTCCAATTCACAACTAGATTGGGTCGCCACATTCTAGTTGCTCAAGCTGCTGTTACCGGCCGGCAAAGGAGTCCAGAGTGGGAAACGGAGAGCTAATTAAGTAGTAGGAATGTGGTTGTAATTAAGCTATGAGTGTGGACGGACGGACTGGAATCGGTATGCCGTTCCGGATCCGGACCGATCCCGAACAGGTGCGGATGGCACCATTTTGTAATACAGACCGGAAACCTATTTAAAGACCCGGATACAATGTAATAGTTAGCGGTTAATTAATGAAAGCTTAAGTGTTGTTATCTCTCTGTGTTAATTGCCGTTCTGTCTTAATTGTTATATCTTACGCGTGTTATGAAAGACGATCCTAATAAGTAACTTAACTAAGTCGGATTAAGCGTTGAAGTCTAATCAGGTTGCCGTAACACCCTTTGGTGAAGTGTCTCACGTAGACACCCTATGTTAGGCCATTGTCTGGCCCGAAGAGTTAACACAGTTTTTGGCGACCATGATTCCTGTTTTTGTAGCGAACGACGGCACGGATGGATGTCTAGATCAACGCACGACTTGGTTACAGATCGAACTCGGCGCCTTGCCGAAAGGCAAAGGAGACGCAAGGCTTTCCAGCAAGCGGCGCAGGAAATTAGAGCGGATCGCTCGTTTTCCAACGTAATCCGGAGAGTAGCGGAGGACTCCCTCTGGTTACAGCAAACATCGCACCCGGACGACGGCAGCAGCCTAAGCAGCCTCCGGGAAACCGAATCCCTTCTCCACGCGTTGGCAAACGGAGAAGGCGAAGCAGAGGCCTTTTCAGCATATGAATCGGACTCCGAAGGGGAATACAGCGTGCACACGAACTACCGTAGCAGTAACGAAACCCCGGGCGGACCAGAGGACGAAGGATCGGATACCTTACCGACACCGGAACCGGAACCGGAAGTGCTAACGTTGGAACCCCCGGAACCAGCAGAAGAAGAACGACCTCCGACACCGGAAGTCGAAGAGGAGAGGCCTCCGTCACCAAAGGAAGAGAAACAACCCACACCGGAATCAAATCGGGAAAGACCACCGACACCGGAGAAAATTCCGGAACGAGCAACAACACTACCAGCCCGCGCACCGATACCGGACGACGACATGTCGTTCCAGTACTCCAAGTATAGAGATGATCCGGACGCGGAAGCTCATGTGCACGCCTTTGAACAGACATGGGAAGCCAACCATATGTCCCAGCGACTGACACCGGAGGAAGAAGAACGCTCTAAGATAGCAGAGTTTGGCGTCACATTGGAGGGACCGGCAGCAAGATGGCGCCGGACACAGGACCCGTCTACCATCAATACCTTTGCAGATTTAAAAGCTAAATTCATGCATTTTTTTCAAAAGGAGGTGGACCAGACCGTAATGGTAGGCTTATTTTATACCATCCGGCAAGAGGCAGGGGAGAGCATTCCCCAATTTGTCATCCGGTTTCAACGGATGCATAGTCAGCTTGCCCGTGCACCCCCGGAGGAGGAATTACGGACGATATTCCTAAACGCGCTCTGAGAACCCCTACGCACGGTTTGCACGGTAATCGATTTCCGCACAAGTACCATCGACCAGGTCATTGACCGGGTGAAAGAGATGGAAAAGACAAGTTCCTGGCTCACACTGAGCGCACTTCAACGGGCGTTACCGTCCGATGAAGACCTCCGGTTTCGGCAAGCAATACAGTGCACAACCTGCTTGAACTCCGGACACTCGGCTCTAGAATGCACGATGAGGACGCAATGTGTAATCTGTCAATCCAAGAGCCATACGACGGATAGGTGCGAGTATAATCTGTTGACTCGGCAAGCACCGCCCGTCTGACAAATTGAGCCACGTAGCAGCCGGGATGAAGAAGACGAACGCTGGCGGCGAATGGACCGTGACCGACCGGCACAGGATGTCCGGTATGGCGAGCGACGGGAAAATGATGTCCGGTACGGTGATCGGCAAGATAACTATGACCGGCATGATCGGTACCAGGATTACAATAGACGATACGAACAGTACGACCGAGAGCACTCCCCCGGGTATCGTCAGCAACGGGAGGAATACGACAGATATAACGGGCAACCCCGTCAAGAGTACCGTAATAAGAAGAGCTTTAACAAAAAACGGCATTTTAAAAAAGGCGGCTACCCCCGAGATCCGGAACAAGGCGCTCCAAGTAACCAACCGGTACAAAACCCCGCGCGTACCGTAGGACCTGCCCCGGGTACAACAGACACGGCCGAATCTAGCAATGCCCGGAAAGCCTACTGCTACTACTGCCGACAGGAAGGCCATTATAGTAACCAATGCCCGGTGAAGAGCTATGAAAAACGACCGGCGGTAAATATGGTAGTCCCTGAGGTGGCAGACCTGCAGCAGGTGACCACAAGGTCGAAGGGCATGGCCAAAGAATGGGAGACACAGGAGACCATCCGCAAACAAGCAACGGAATGGATAAAGAAAGCAAACGAGCAGAATGTCACAGACTTACAGCAGCAAAAGGAGAACATCGCAGGGCTTGCCGGCGGTAGTCACTCCGAGAACGAGACATGGCAGGCGTTGCAAGAATGCCAGATTACGTTACCACTAGGAAGACTCCTACAACTCGTGCCTAGATTCACGGAAGGACTGAAGACGGCCATGACGGCAGGAGAACCATCACCGGCACCGGTACTCTTCTCGAATCCGGAGGAGGGACCAACAATGGTAGACACCAGCAGTCCGGTAATCACTGCCATTGTAAAAGGGAAAGAACTCCCCGGCGCAGTTATAGACGGAGGCTCTGGGGTAAATGTAATAAGCCTCCGGACGTGTGATGACCTAGGAATCCACGAGTGGGAGCCGTGTCCGTTCTGGTTGCGGATGGCCGATACAAGCTCAGTGCGGCCGACAGGATTAATACGGAAATTAGAAGTCACCGTCGGCGGGCATACATTTCACATCTCGGCGGTAGTGCTACAATTACAGACACAAGGCGCATACCCGCTATTGCTGGGGCGGCCATGGTTGAAAACGGCGCATATCAAACAGAATTGGCGAAAAAATATAATTACCTTCCGGCGAGGAAAAGCCAAGGTACGGGTACCAACACAGCCAAGGACAAGCACTGGCAAGGAATGTACACCGTTGTATGCGGAATGCGTCAACATGCTCGAAGGGTTAGCGGACGAAGAAGAAGCTCAATACATGCAGGAAAACCTGAAGATCATACCCCTCTTCGAAATTGACATTGCCGAAGCCGTAGCACCGTACTTACCGCAACCGGAAGAGGCGGAAGCAGAACCGGATAAAGACGCAATCCGGGAGTTACGGCAAGCGCAGGAAGCGTTGGAATGGGAAATGGCCGTTTCACAGCGCGTAAAAGCATCGCAACTAGAAGAGGTGAATTTAGGAACCACGGACGAAGCAAAACCGGTGCACATCGCCAAGGAGATGAAGTCCGGAGACAAAATGGCGATGATAACACTTCTCACGGAATTTCGCGACATATTCGCCTGGTCATACGAAGACATGCGAGGACTCAACCCTCAGTTATACCAGCATCAAGTGCACTTGAGCAAGGACGCAAAACCAGTGGCACAAAGACGGTACCTGATGAATCCCAATTATCCTGCCAAGGTCAAGGAAGAAATCGACAAACTGCTAAGAGTTGGCTTTATCCGTCCGGTAAAGAAAGCGACATGGCTGAGCCCGATCGTAGTCGTACCGAAGAAGAACGGAAAAATTCGAGTTTGCGTGGACTACCGGAAACTCAATGCGGCTACGGTAACGGATGCGTTTCCATTTCCGTTCACAGATGGAGTGTTGGATGCCGTCGCCGGCCACGAGGTCTATAGCTTCCTAGACGGATTCAGCGGGTATAATCAGATACGGATGCACCCCGACGACCAAGAGAAAACGGCATTCGTCACCGAATGGGGGGTGTTTGTGGCCGTGGTGATGATGTTCGGACTCAAAACGGCACCGGCAACGTTTCAACGAATCATCATGGAAATCTTTGGTGAATATATACCGGCTTTTATGCAGGTTTTCCTTGACGATTTCGCCGTCTATAGCCGAGAGGAGGACCATTTTCAGCACCTCCGTCTTTGTCTAGAAAAGTGTAGAGCGTACCGGCTAAGCTTGAATCCGGCAAAATGTGTATTTGGCGTGTCCAGTGGAACTTTATTAGGACATTTCGTGAGCCAGGAAGGTATTGCAGTCGACCCGGACAAAGTGAAAGCCATATTAGAAGCACCGGCGCCGGCAACGGCAAAGGCATTAAGCCAGTTCTGAGGCCAGATCCAGTGGCACAGCCGGATGCTCCGATACTTGGCCGACCTGGCTACACCGTTGCATGCCGCCGTACATCGGACACCATTCCAGTGGACCGATACTAAGGATAGGGCGTATAAGGCCCTCAAGGTACTATTGTCGCAGGCACCGGTAGTACAACCTCCAGATTGGAGTAAAGAATTTCATGTGTTCGTGGACGCCTCCGACATCGCAATCGGAAGCGTACTGATGCAGCTTACGGAACCAAAGTGGTACCGGCCAGTGTACTATGCCAGCCGGAAGCTATCCCAAGCAGAACGGAACTACTCTACTACGGAACGGGAAGCTCTAGGAATGATCTACAGTGTGACAAAGTTTCGGCACTATTTATTGGGAAGGAAGTTTTCCTTCCATGTAGATCATTCGGCACTCCTTTACCTGGTGTCCAAGGCGTCACTCACCCATCCCTTTCTTCCAATTCACAATTAGATTGGGTCGCCACATTCTAGCTGCTCAAGCCGCTGTTACCGGCCGGCAAAGGAGTCCAGAGTGGGAAACGGAGAGCTAATTAAGTAGTAGGAATGTGGTTGTAATTAAGCTATGAGTGTGGACGGACGGACTGGAATCGGTATGCCGTTCCGGATCCGGACCGATCCCGAACAGGTGCGGATGGCACCGTTTTGTAATACAGACCGGAAACCTATTTAAAGGCCCGGATACAATGTAATAGTTAGCGGTTAATTAATGAAAGCTTAAGTGTTGTTATCTCTCTGTGTTAATTGCCGTTCTGACTTAATTGTTATATCTTACGCGTGTTATGAAAGACGATCCTAATAAGTAACTTAACTAAGTCGGATTAAGCGTTGAAGTCTAATCCGGTTGCTGTAACACCCTTTGGTGAAGTGTCTCACGTAGACACCTTGTGTTAGGCCATTGTCCGGCCCGAAGAGTTAACAGCCGCGCAAGAACCGGCTGCTGCGAAGGTCTGGCACACATTTCAAGTTCCCTCCGCAATAATCACCAAGTTTTGGCAGAAAATCTGGAAGCAACAACACGCGAGGCGAATTACCACTTTTCAATGGCTGTTAATACATAAGTCCCTACCGGTGGGAGCATGGCAACGTGGGAACCTTAGCTCTCCTAATTGTGTAGAGTGCCCACATGTAGTAGAATCCATACGACACGCTCTGTGGGACTGCCCAACGTCCCATAGAATATGGCGGGGGGTTGGCCGCTTGTTGCAATTATGCCAGGTGCAAGGTTCAATCAAGTGGGGAAATATATGTTGGCTATCATGGCAGGCTGCAATTGGCCGATACGAGCATCAGGAGGAGGGGATGACTTTGGTGATAAAAGCACAAGAGGTTCTTTTCTCCTCCAGCGGCAATGTCCACTATATTCCTCTTAATGACAAATCTCAAGAGGTGTTGGAATTGGTCAGCCCAATAACCCTTTGGATTCTATGGAAACAACGATGTAGGCGAGTCTTCTCCAACCAAACCACCCATCCAACAAGGTTACTGCAAGAGATATGGAGTGAAATTGTAGCCACTTTGAAGAGCCAATATGATGGCCTTAAAGGTGGCTCCGAGGGAGTTGAAAGACAACGCATAGCCTTCATCCAACAATGGTCGTCCTCTCCCTTTCTTGAGTTAGTGGGCTTCCACATTAGATGGAACTATCACGTCCCTTTAGGGATTTGTACATAATCGTCTCATTTGTAAAATTTTATAACTAATGGAAGGAGTTTTTTTTGGAAAAAAAAAAAGATTGGCATCAATTTTTAAATAATTAAGGGAATGGCCGAATGGGGTAAAGGACCTCATTAAACCAAGGTAAAGGGTGTGGATTATCGATCATTCCTTCTCGAAACATGTCCAACAAAAATTTGATGGCAAAATTTGTGAAATGCTTATAGCTTGTGGAACTTCCTAGTTTGGCAACATTCCAAACATGCCCCACATTATAAATATGAGATTCCCTACATTTTACTAAATGAATGCTCAAGCCTCCTCCGCTTTTCATATGTGATTATTTAACTTTAGAGAATTTAACGCTTGGGCTCATTTTTAGAGAATTTGAAGCTTAGGCTTGCAAATTTAATATAACTATTAGTTAAAGTCAATAATATCAAGGATCTTTCTTGTTCTTCATAGCATGCCATAGATTTGAAATCAAGACTAACCAAAGATTTACACAGTTTGTCTTCTTTTCAGTTTTGTCTCTCAAGCTTACGGTGTCATAAAATAAATTCAAATAGTATTGTAAGTGTCATGTGTGATACTTCAACCCATAACTTTACACATCAACCACTCGTTGTGAACAATATTTCTATAAATTTATATTCTCATCATTTTTAATTATGTGTGATATATTATTGCACTACCTGTTGACTCAAATGAGCAACATGACTTTCATGCATCATAGGTTTGATCTTTCATCATCTCCTTATGTTTAGTAATTAAGCATCTTCCACTAACATAAGTCTTTCATTGTTTGTGTTAATTTTTAGTTAGATAAGAGGAGAGGTACATGATTAGGCAGTTTCCTTAGGTAGCCATTGGCCAAGGAAATATTGACAGATATGCCTATGAGTTGTTGACACCAACTTCTCGCTTGCCTCACCCACAAAAGGGTGTCAACAAAATCAAGGGATAAGGTTGACACTCACTTCTCGCTAATAGCTATCTTTGAGTTTGATCATTACAAAGAATAAAGTTGGCATGTGCGGGACACTTGTCCATCGCTTGGTCACTCATTTCTCGTGGATCTTCGAGGATCCCAACAAAGCATATCGATAGACTTCCTACTCTCCTTGTGAATGAGCTTCCTATCCTCCTTCACCTTTGCATTACAGGATTCAATTTGTGACCATAATGTCGTTCTAAAATTGCAACAAGAGTAGTTTCACTATTCAAAACCACCGAATTTGCATTTGTACACTTATTTCTATGCCTCGAAATTTGCCAAGCCTTAGGAAGATGTACATTTGTTCAACTTAGCAATTGATAAAACACCCTCCATAAGAATTTAACAATGATATAGTTCACTTTGTTTTCTTGTTCAAGCAAATTTGAGGTCTGACATTTTATCAAATATTTATATATCATAAAATGGCCGAGATTTAAAATACGTGGGAGTCAAAAGTATCACATTTTGATGGATTGTGTTGCAATTTACCACATACAAGTCAATTTGGTCCATTCTTTGCACATGTTGTCGTCATGTGGGAGCGCACACGAGGGAACAATTTAAACTAACTTATATATCAAACATTAAAGGAGATGTAGAAATACAAAAGAAAGGTAATGACACAAGATGAAGTTAGATATAACAAAAAGACTTTGCTCAATTGTCAAAAGCAGACATGATGCTAGCAGACATGTGGTCGAGGTACGCGGTATATGGAACCAAATACTTTTAATCTAAAGCATTATTCTCTATCTATATATGTACCAGATAAAAAGCCAAACACCAAACCTACTTGAACAAGGAAACAATGTGAACGATATATGTAACGAGTAAAACATAGGTTAAGCTGAACGATGTACATGCTCATAGGCCTTGCCAAATTCCGATACATAAAAACAAATGTAAAGACACAACAACGTTTGGGTAGTTCAGGATCGTGAAGCTTCGAAGCTTCTCTTACTGTTGCAATTTTCCAACGACTCTTGTGTGTAGTGAAAAAAATCATGGAATGCGTGGTTTGAGGAAGATAGGAAGACCCTTCGTAGGGTAGGGCAAGGGGTTGATTGATATGAGTTCGTTGGGATCCTCGAGGGTCCACGAGAAATGAGTGACCAAGCGATGGATGATGGTGAGAAGCTCCATGCGTGCGAACTCGTTGCCCAGACACATCCTCGGGCCCCCGCCAAACGGGACGAATGTGAACGGACCCGGGCCTGCTCCTTCGAAGCGAGACGGATCGAACTTCTCCGGCTCCCGGAAATACTTGGGGTTCCGATTGGTGGAGTTCACGGACCAGAATATCTGTGTGCAGAGAAAATATAACAACCAAATGCATGAATGATAAGGATCACATCAGATTGCTTAGAGCTTCCATGGAAAATTAATAGAATTCTCTCTCTCACCTTCCATGATTTGGGGATCCTGAAGCCATCGAAGCTCATGTCTTCCTGTACCTCTCTGAATGACCCCGGCGATGCTGGCAGCAGCCTCATCGATTCCTGCACCACTCTCCATGAAAGCTTCATCTTCTGTATATCTCCCCAATTCAAAAGCTCACCTGGGGCCTTGCTTGCCGCGATCTCCTTGTTCTCTGAGTAATTCACCACCAAAAAAACACATGCAAAAATCATTAGACTTTCTGTGCGCTGATCAAGAAAGAATTGAGAATGATTGGGAGCATGAAACACACCTGTGTAAACTTCATACATTATCTCGGGATTAGATGCAAGATATCTGCAGGTCATTGTGGCTACAGAAGTGCTGGTATCATGGCCTGCGAAGAGCAACGCCAGGATGTTGTCCTTGATGGCCTTATCAGAAAATGATTCTCCGTGCTCATCCGTATAGTCGAGGAAGCCGGAGAGGATGTCTGGATGCTCAGTGACAGAGCCAGCATCCATATCTCTCCTTCTCTCGTCGATCCATACCTGCAACTGCTTTCTTATCGCATCCGAAGCTGCGAGGGCTTTGCTATATGTTGTTCCTGGGATGTTGATTGGCAGCTGTAAGAGGCCTTTCGCCATGGTGTCGAAGGGGCCATGCAGCATATCTTGATCTTTTCTGTCCCCTCTTCCAATGAAAACCTCACAAGCTATGGAGAACATGAGCTTCTTCATAAGGGGGAAGAGAGCAACCTTAGGTTTTCCTTCAAGGTGCTCTCTTATGAATGCAAGGGCAATGAGATCAACACGGCTTGTGTATCTTTGCAAGGATTCGGGCCGCAAGAACTGCATGAGCGCATTCCGTATGCGAGTGGCACGATGTCCGACACACGCCGGGAGGGATTCATTGCCGAGAATAGAGGCAACGCTAATGGGCCATGATGTATAGCTATTAGAGAAGACTGCCTTGTTACCAGACGGGCTAGCCAGGACTACTGTCGGAGAACCTATTAAGCTTGTCTTGAAGGTCTCTCCATAGGCTGAGATGCGATCGTCGAAGAATTGCCATGGGATTCCTTTCCTTTGTGTTCCTAGAAACTCTAGGCTTTCCCCGATGAAGGGAAGGCCAAGACGGCCCGGAGGTAAGGGAAGTTTCTTCTCTTGCTGGCTCTTATGCTTCTTGCTTGAAGGTCTCCATAACTGATGCAACCCTACTACGAGGAGTAGTAGAGACAGAGAAACCCCAACAATGAGCTCTACAGGGATGATGGAGGTGAATCTCACCATAGCCATGCTTCACCAATGGTAGCGATAGCTCTCCTCCTCCTCCTTCTGTCCAATATCTTGTGTTTTCCCAATGATCTTTGGGCTTGATTAGTAATAGTTACCATTTGGTAGGCCCAAATGGTACCCCACTTAAAAGGAAGTCTTATCTAGAAAGACGCCTATATTTAAGAGGAGGCAAAGAGGTTTTCTAGGGCGAAGAGAGAGGCACCAAAAGTGTGAGCAAAAAGAGAAGAAAAGAAGTGGTAGACAAAAAATTAAAAACCCTCCCTGTTGTGGCACCTGAATTTGATCTGCTCCAATCGATGGCCATACGAACTCTGATTGGGTTGAATTTCAGAGGAGTTGTTCCTACCATTAAGAAACTCACATTACGGTTGTTGGTTCGTGGTTTCCTGTCCTCTAAGGTAGGTTCTACTAATGTGTTTTTCTGCTCTTCTTGTTGGATGAAGATTGTTGCCAAGGTTGTTGCCTTAATGCTTGTGTATTCCTATAGTGATATTTAGGGAGGTTGTACCCACTTGTAAACTTGTGTATTCCTGTAGTTCTCGTACCCTAAGGGTCTTGTGTTTTTTTTCCATGATTTGAGGTTTCCACGTTAAAGTCTCTTGTGTGCTCGGTTGCTTTTATTTATTTTCAATCGCATTGGCTATTACTACTTGTCAACTTGCCATTAGATCTTGTCACTATTTGTGGACAGTGGTTTGTTTGATTGTTTTAGATTCCACACATTTCACAATATGTGTCAATGAACATTGACCAATATGTGTGAGAACCATATATCCAAAGATATATGATTCTTCTTCCTCTCTTTTTTACCATGGATCCAAAGTGGAGCCAGGCTTGCTCCTTCGCAACGAGACGGATCGAGCTTCAAAGCTCCGGATCCGGGAAATACTTCGGGTTCCGATTGGTCCACATCTCTACGTGTGTGCAACAAGTCTTTAATATATTTCTACATGTGTGCAAATAGTGCGAGGATATTTCTACTCAGGATCGTACCAAACCTTTTTTCAACCTATCATACCAATGAATTGAAGCCAAGCTTTAGGAATCCCGAGAATGGTCAACCTCAACCACATCTTGATTGTCAATAAACCAAGGCAAAGGGCCTCAAAAAGAGTCTTGGTTATCGATCACCCCTCCTTGAAACAAGCCTAGGCTATAATTTACGATAAATTCCCAACATGTAGCATTCCAAACATGCCCCAAATATGAAAATTAGAGGTTACTGTGTGCTTGACCAAAGGAATGGTCGAGCATCCTCCGTCATTTTGTACGTGATTATTTTACTTCAGAGAATTTGAAGCTTAGGCCTTCCCAAATCAACATAATTAGTAAAGTAAAAAAGATCAAGGACCTTTCTTCGTCACCATAGCCTAACTATAGATTTGAAATGTGAACTATCCAAGGGTTTCCACATTATCTCTCCTTTTCTCTTTTATCTCACAAGCTTATATTGCCTTGAAAATAAATTCAAAATGTATTGCAAGTGTCATGTGTAAGTCCTAAAACCATAACCTTACACACGAATCACCAAATGTGGACCATTAGGATAAGCATTTCTATCTTAATTGATCACATTTGACTATGATTCTACATATCTTTGACCATAACCAATGCTTGCATGAATTTCTCTCACAATCACAATGTGTACTCTTGATTACAACGTTCATCGGTAATGTTCTTGTATTAATTTTTAGTTAGATAATAGGAGAGGTACATGATTAGAGAGTTTGCTTAGGTAGGCAAGGAAATGTTGACATATATGCTCAAGAGTTGTTGACATCCACTTCTCGCTTGCCTCACCACAGAAGGGAGCCTGTGAACTATCGAATACAAAAGAATAATGGATGTATTCACACTGTCCCATTGGACAGACTAGGTTTAGGCCATAATTGTAATTATTGGCAAGGGTAGTTTCCCTAACTGACCTTTGTAACCTAATTGGTGTTATTGTTGATATTGTATACTATGTCATTGCAACGTTGAGCAAAATAATACAGTTACATAGTCTTGTGCCTAACTTTGTTGCCTTCTCTTTGCACTTGTTCTTTTGATCTTGTCTTGATTCAGTTGTCTGTCTTGATGTAAAAATTTGTCCACATATTTTTCTATATGTTGTCAACTTAAATATCTTCATCAGAAGAGTGTTGGTTTTGTTCCACACTAGACGGCCATTTCCAACATCTAGTATTAGAGCTAGGTTTTGATTCTACAGTTGACCTTATTTTTGTCTCCACCAATACCTCTTCCTTGGTACCCTTTGAAGGTCGTTTTGTAAAATTCATTTGGTAAAATAGACTCTGAGAATTCAACCCAATTGAAATATCTTGTTCGGCAACTTTACAATATCATTCTTTCGGAGGAGAAACACCTAAAAAACTAGCATTTCACCGAGCTAAATCACTCTTAAAGTAGGCCACTCTGTTGTACTTTGCCCTTGCGGTTGTACCTGCTTGGAGTGAGGTCTTTTCATCAAATCAGCCTTGATCGTGTTTCATTAGGTTAGATGTTGAGAATCAAACTCAACTGCCCTAGTGTGGAAACACACCTTAGGAATGGTCAAGTGTGTGAACACCCCACCGCTTTGTATCATAACTAATGTGTCATACAAGTTAAGTCCTATGACACATAGTCACTAGGTAGTTAAGTCCCCACCTCCTTCCCAACATGTGGTCGTAGTAAGAAAATATAGAGAGAAGGTGACTACACATGCACCCTCTTCTCTTCTTTGTAGTAATTGGTTGTTTATTCTCTTGTTAATACAATTTTATCATTTTTCTGTATTTCTCTCTCTCTCTCTCTTCTCTCTCTCTCTCTCTCTCTCTCTCTCTCTCTCTCTTATGCACACACACATACACATCTCTTCCCCTGCACAGAATCATGTAATTCTTTATATGGTATCAGAGCGGTTGGTAGCTTGATCCAAGCCCATCTACGTGTGTTGTGCCTACATCGACATCGACCTTCACAATTTAGGGTATGCTAAGCACATTTTAGGTATGCAAATAACTCGTGATAGAGAATCAAAGGTGTGGCTTTTACAAGAAACGTACATAGAAAGAATCCTCGGGAGGTTCAACATGCAACATGCAAAACCAATAAGTACACCTCTTGCCACTCACTTTAAATTGAGTGAGAAATACTATCCAGTTACCAAGGAGAGAAAAGATGAGATGTCATCGATTCCCTATGCCTCATATAGCTCCCCTTGCAAAAGTAAATAAGAAACCAAATGTAAATTTCCTACCATCAAGATCTCCAGCCATGTCTGCATTTGGTTGGAGATCTTGACGACATGGCTGGAGATCTTGATGGTAGGAAATTTACATTTGGTTTCTTATTTACTTTTGCAAGGGGAGCTATATGATGGCAATCCAAATTGCAAAAGTGTGTTGCCTTGTCCACGATGGTTAGCGAAGAAATGCTTTGGATGAAAAGGTTTCTTTTAGAATTGGTTTTGAATCAATTAACTTATGTGGTTTTTTGTGACAGTCAAAGTGCAATGGACCTAAGCAAGAATTCAATGTATCATTCACAAACAAAACACATCGATGTAAGATATCATTGGTTACGATTGGCAATCGAGGAGCAGATGTTATAGCGAGAGGAAGTTCATACAGATGACAATGTTGTTGGCATGCTAACAAAGGTGGTTCCAAGGGAGAAGCTTGAGCTATGTGCCAAGCTTGCCAGCATGGAGATGAGTTGAGATACAAGCAATCTTCTCCTTGTATGACCAGAGGGGGAGATTGTTGATGTGTCTGGTCACCATTTTGTTTTCTTCTACTGAAACAAAACGAACCTTTTGTTTCTTTCTTTAGTTACCCTTTTATTATTTCTTGAAAATGGTACATGTAAACTTTTTTTTTTGTGTGTGTAAAGAAAAAAAAGAGGGAAAACAACACAAAACGATCGTTTTCTTTGAGAAGTATAAGAAGAAGAAAATGAGAGAAAAAAGGGAGAGTGAGATAGTGCATAAGAGAGAACAAAAACAACAAGTTTGGTGCTCAACTCTTCTGCCTTTGACTCCACTATTCAACGTGAGATCTACGTGTTTATCACTTCAAACTATGGGCTTTATCATCCAGATTTTGCTTTTCTCCTCTTTTTCACTTATATGTTTGTGAGTTAGTTATCATACCTTTGGATTATTGTACCTACTTTGTCAGTAGTATTTTTGCTACATATCTTGGATATCTAGAGGTAGAGCTTGTATTTGTGTTGTATCCTCTTTGTTGATAGTGGATTATTTTAGACTTTGTCCCGTGGTTGTTTCCCTCATTGAGGGTTTTTCCTCATTAAATCTTGTGTCAACTATATTGTATCATTGTGTGTGTTTTTGTGGTCTTTTATTCGATAAATACCTCATAATAATCGAGCATAAACACGGCGCTTGTTACACTCTCTTTTTTTTTATATAAGATTTTCTTCAATAGTATTAAGAACAAAACGCCCGAAGGCTACAACTTGAACCTAGCTACCAAGAAGGTTACAACTTTCTTTATACACTGATATAAAATACGAGGATGTTTACATTTGTGATATTCAAAGAGTCCATGGAAGTCGATATTGCAATTGAGGCTCTTGAGCTACCATTGTAAACAGGGGCACCTTTTTCCATAAGTGAAGAAGCTTTTTCCTTTTCTTGATCATAGTATCTGGGGAACCTTGCATATTGTCATACTGACCACGGACTAAAGCCAGCAAGTTCTCCCATAACTCAAACAACACATCTGAGACATGAATGTCTACCCCATCATAAGGTCGTTTACATCGATATTTCCATAATACCCATAATGTTATTGTGGACATAGTTTTCCAAATTTGGACGGATCGCACCTGCTTTCGAGGTTGCTAGAAAGGACTAACTAATATCAATCTTCCATTATGTATTGTCATTGCCTCATGAACATCGTTTGCCTCATACGTGTCTATACCTTACACTCTTACGTGTCTATACCTCAACATTTTCACTATCTAGTCTTGCGCTTATTACACTCTTACGTGTCTATACCTCAACATTTTCACTATCTAGTCTTGCGCTTATTACACTCTTACGTGTCTATACCTCAACATTTTCACTATCTAGTCTTGATTATATCATTGAGGCATAAGAGAACTATATGGTAGATCCATGGAAATTTGATTCCCACATCCTTAAAGTCCAATAATATTTTCTTTCATTCATTCCATAACCCCGCTTATTTTGCAAGTAACCTAAATTTGAATAAAACCTTTGGAGAAATAGATATGTGCAAGATAACATGCTCCTCGTTCTGAATACCGAAGCTACTCTTGTTGTTGCAATGTTCAAACCACAATGTGGTTGCGAATCGAATCATGTAATCCGAGGCTCAAGGAGGATTGGAAGTCCCTTCACAGGGAAGGGCATAGGGTTCATTGATATGAGTTCGTTGGGATCCTCGAGGGTCCACGAGAAATGAGTGACCAAGAGATGGAGGATCGCCAAAATCTCCATGCGTGCAAACTCGTTGCCCGGACACATCCTCGGCCCCCCACCGAATGGGACGAATGTATATGGAGCTGGGCCTGCTCCTTCGAAGCGTGACGGATCGAACGTCTCCGGCTCCCGGAAATACTTCGGGTTCCGATTGGTGGAGTTCACGGACCACGATATCTGTGTGCAGGAAAATATAACCAATGCATGATGGATCAGATCAGCTTAGAGCTCCCATGCTGGAAGTTGTCACTATTGATTCATGGAGTTCTCTCACCTTCCATGATTTGGGGATTCTGAATCCATCGAAGCTCATGTCTTCGTGTGCCACTCTGAATGACCCCTGAGCTGCTGGCACCAGCCTCATCGATTCCTGAACCACTCTCCATGAAAGCTTCATCTTCTGTATATCTCCCCAATTCAAGAGCTCACCGGGGGTCTTGCTTGCCGCAATCTCCTTGTTCTCTGAGCAATCACCACCAAAATACACATACAAAAAATCATAAGACTTTATGTTCTCTGATCAAGAATTGATAGATAACCATTTCATCCGCAAGAGATGATTGCGGGGGACATGAGACACACCTCTGTAAACTTCATCCAATATGTCGGGATTAGATGCAAGATACTTGCAGGTCATGGTGGCTACAGAAGTGCTGGTATCATGGCCTGCGAAGAGCAACGCCAGGATGTTGTCCTTCACCTGCTTGTCGGAGAAAGGTTGTCCATGCTCATCCGTAAATGCCAGAAAACCAGAGAGGATGTCTTCATGTCCAGTGACCAAGCCAGCTGCCATATTCCTCCTTCTCTCCTCGATCCATACCTGCAACTGCTTTCTTATCGCATCGGAAGCTGCGATTCCTTTGCTATATGCTGTTCCTGGGATGTTGATTGGCAGCTGAAAGAGGCCTTTCACCATGGCGTCGAAGGGACGATGGAGCATATCTTGATCTTCTCTGTCCCCTATACCAATGAAAACCTCACAAGCTATGGAGAACATGAGCTTCTTCATGAAGGGGTAGAGAGCAACCTTAGATTGGCCTTCAAGGCGATCTCTTATGAATGCTAGCGCAATGAGATTGACACGGCTCGTGTATCTTTGCAAGGATTCGAGCCGCAAGAACTGCATGAGCGCGTTGCGAATGCGAGTGGCACGATGCCCGACACACCCCATGAGGGATTCATTGCCAAGAACAGAGACAACGCTAATGGGCCACACGGAGTGGCTGTTAGAGAAAGCTGCCTTGTTACCTGCCGGGCTAGCGAGGACTATTGTCGGAGAAGCCAATAAGCTCGTCTTGAAGGTCTCTCCATAGGCTGAGATGTGGTCATCCAAGAATTTCCATGGGATCCCTTTCCTTAGAGCTCTGAGACACTCTAGGGTTTCACCGACAAATGGAAGGCCGAAACGACCCGGAGGTAAGGGAAGTTTCTTCTCTTTCTGGCTCTTATTATTCTGGCTTGAAGGTCTCCATAGCTGCTGTAGTGCTGCTATTAGTAGTAGAGACAGAGTAACCCCAACAATGAGCTCTAGAGGGATGATGGAGGTGAAGCTCACCATAGCCATGTGTCACCAATAGTAGCGATAGTTCTCCTTCTTCTTGTCTAATCTGTTGTGTTGTCCTTCATCATGGAGAAGAAGTCCTAATGAGATTTGGGCTTCATTAGTTACCATTTGGTAGGCCCAAACGATAGCCCCAATTTACATGAAATCTTATCTAGATAGACCTTTATATTTAAGAGGAAACTGCAAATGTGAGAATACAAAGAGAAGAAAAGAAGTGGTCGGAAATTCAAATAACTAAAAATATCCCGGAGTTGTGGCGCCTGAATTTTATCTGCTTTGATCGACGGCTATTGATATCTAGGGAGGTTGTACCCGGTTGTAAACTGAATTATAGTGGAAGTTATGGTACCCTAAGGGTCCTCTTCTTTTTTCCTTGATGTGGGGTTTCCATGTAAAAGTCTTGTGTGTTCGATTGTTTTTATTTATTTCGTGTCGTATCATTTATTACTTCTTGTCCACTTGCCCACTAGATCTTGTCATTGTTTGTGAACCGTGGTGGTTTGTTTTATTGATTCGGATTCTACGCATTTCACAATATGTGTCGATGAACATTGAACAATATGTGTGACAACAATACATCCAAAGACACATATGATTCTTTTTCACCAGAACCACACCATACACATATGCATCCAACGATGTCACCATCCCTCCATGAAGTCCTTAATATATTTCTACATGTACAAAAATAGTGTTGTGAATATGTGTATTTCTACATGTTTGCAAACCTTTTTTTCAAAGACAGTAACCAATTTCTAAATCATTATTGGAATGGGATCAACGTCCACCACATCTTGATTGTCACTGAACTAGTGTAAAGGGTCTCGTTGAACCAAGAAAAAGGGTCCAGATTATCTATCATTCCTTCTCAAAACATGCCCAACTAAATTTGATAGCAAAATTTCCGGAATGCTCGTTGAGGAACTTCCTAGATTGGCAACATTCCAAACATGCCCCAATATAGGCAAATATCCTAGTATGCCCCAAATTATAAATTTGAGATTTGCCCAACATTTTACTAAATGAATGCTCGAGCCCTACGTTTTTCATATGTGATTACTTAACTTTATAGAATTTGAAGCTTAGTCTTGCAAAATCAATATAGTTATTTGTTAAAGTGAAAAGTAGCAATGGGCACGGTTTCGGCTCGAACCGAACCGTTAAGCCATGGTTTAATGGTTTATTGGTTCCAAAAAAAATTAATTGTTTGGTTTGGTTTGGATTTTCGATAAACAGTTCGGTTTGGTTCTAAAATTCAGGTTTATAGGTTTGGTTTAAAGGCTTATATGTTTTTGGTTAACTTTTGTTTTACCTTAATAGTTTCTTGATTTAATGGTTTAATTAATGGTTTTTTATTGATTTAATTCATTTAACTTATATGTTTATTTAATTTAATGGTTCAATTAAAGTTTCTTTTATTGATTTAATAAATTTAACTTAAATGCTTATTTAATTTAATGTATTTTTGTTTATTTAGATGTTTAATTAGTTTAATTTAAGTGGTTAGGTTTATTTTTTTATTAAATGGTTCGGTTTGGTTTCAACTATTTCTTAAATGGTTTGGTTTCAATACTGATAGTTCATAAACAGTTTGGTTTGGTTTTTGTTTTAAATAAACGGTTTGGTTTCGGTTCAATTCGGTTTCTTTGCCTTGAAACCGAAATCGAACCGCGCCCATTGCTAGTGAAAAGTATCAAGGATCTTTCTTGTTCTTCATAACACACCATAGATTTGAAATCTAAATTATCCAAAGATTTACACATTTTGTCTCACAAGCTTATGGTTTCAGGAAAATAAGTTCAAATAGTATTGTAAGTGTCATGTATGAGACTTGAACCCACAACTTTCCATATCAACCAATTTCTACAAAAAATTTAATATGTGTGATATATTATTGCATTACATGTTGACTCAAATGAACAACATGACTTTCATGCATCACACATTAACACGTATGTGCCAAGTGGTGGTCACACATCGGATGCACTCCCATGCACATGTAGTCTTATTTGAACACCCATTTAAGAAGGAATCAAATGATCTAGGCCACAAAGACAATACATTCATCAAATGATCAATCAATCAACATCAAGAAAGGTTTTCCAATTCTCAAGATCAAAGTCAAGAGGTCGATAGAGATAAGGTATCATCATTCCCTCTCGTCCGTTCATGTACCTTATCTAATGCAATGGGATGGGATATTGTAATTTTAATAAATAAAATCTTGTTCTTCCTAATTCAAATAAAACATATTTTTACTGTTTTTTATGGCTAATTGTGTTCAAATGCTTGCTAGTTGTATCTTGATGCTTGTTGAAAAATAACAAGTTTTTTCAAGTAGTTGTTTGCTCTTATGGGGAGAGTGATTGCCCCACCTTTTTTTATCTAAGTTGTCACACAACGACAGCCAAATATATTGTAAAATGCCTCAAAACTCTATCCTCATTTCCATTCCATCTAAATGCTTTTATACAACTTGGTAATACATTCCAAGATCCATTCGGTTATCTTTGCACACTTCTAGTTACTTTCCTCTAACTAACCTTTTACTAACTATAGCATAACTAACTAACTCAAGGTCTAACTCCCCTAACCCTGGTTATAGCCACTTGGGTTAGGTGAGGGGTTTTAGCCTATGATTTTACCACGTGACTGCACAACTCCCCCCTTCAAAAAATCTGAGCATGTCGACTGTGTCTGATGGCATCTCTGCTCCTTTACTGTGGGAGCTACCTCCATCGCGTTGCCATGGCAGAACGCGTCTCGCTTGCTCGTGTGTGATGGCGGCTCTGCTTTGTCTTGTTGGCTGGCTGCGATTGAAGGGTTTCCTGAGTCCTCTGTGTAGGGGACATCATGGTGAGTTTCTTCTTCTTGTGTTGCGTGAGTTGTGGATTGGAGCATATATGGCTTCATCCGTATCACGTGCGCATAGGTAATCCATCCATTAGCATCTCGACGAAGGGAATAGGTGTTGGCCCTCATTGAACGGATGACCGTAAAAGGGCCAATCCATCGATGCATCATTGATTCACTGAGTCCTTGTCGCCGGATTGGGAAATAGACTAGGACCTTTGCTCCGGTTGTGTACTCTACTACTCGACGGCCCTTATCATAACACCGTTTTTGTCGTGACTGAGCCAATGGTAGATTCTTGTGTATGCTCATCCGTAAGATAGGTTGGACCTGTTACAAGTGCAACCACCAATCCATTGCATCGGTTCGAGTATGTTTTTTGGGCAGATCCACCTTTATGTCGGGGGGTAAACGAGGGTCTCTTCCATATAGTGCTCTGAAAGGACTTATTCGAGTCGAGGCCTGCACCGAAGTGTTATATGCATGTGTGATGAAGGGTAGGATCAAGTCCCACGTTGTGTGTAGTGGATCGATGAATGCGGTAAGTTGTTGTTTAATCGTCTTGTTCATCCGTTCGTTTGGGGATGATATGGGGAGGTGAATATTTGTTGAATGCCTAATTGTGTGGCTAATGCTTGCAATACTTCTCCGCTAAATTGTGGTCCTTGATCTGATAGGATGCAGCTGGATAGCCATGTGGGAAAATGATCCGCTCCATCAGCTTCGTTGCTATGGTGACAACTCGTGTATCCGGAATTGCGGCGGTTTCGGTCCATCACGTCAAGTATTCAGATATGACTAAGATATACCTGTTTCCTACCTGGGATTCGGGAAACGGGCCGATGATATCCCATCCGATTAATTCAAAGGGTTTAGAAACAATAATAGGTTGGAGTAGGCCATCATTGGAATGGGGTGGCTTAATTTGTTGACATGAGTGACATTGTTTGATGTAGGCTATGATCGTTGTACGCATTTGCAGCCAATAATATCGGAGACGGATCTTGTCCAACACCTTGTGGAATCCAAGGTGGCGAGACATCGGATGATCGTGAAAAAATTGCATATATAAATTCCTCAAGCTTTGTGATATGTAGATTCGTGGCTCTTTCCCTGTTTGTATAAAGTATAAGACATTGTTTTGCAATTGGAAATGGTTGTGTACCTTTTTGCTTGTTGTCAATTGGATGTCATGGGTGATTTGTCGTATTTGTTCGTCGGCTTGTTGTAGGGCTGCTATTTGGGCCATCGTTGTGGGTAATTGGACTATTGTAGGGTTGAATTGAACACATTGTGTTTCTACTCTTGACAACCCATCGGTGATCACATTTTGGACTCCTTTTTTATAAGTTAATGTGTACCGATACTCCTGTAAAACCATTGCCCATCTTAATAGGCGACTTGGTGGGTGTGGCTTGTTAATTAGATGGACTAGGGGTTGGTGGTCTGTTTCGACGTTGACGTGGGTGTCGTGTAAATAGGGATGGAACTTTGTGAAAGCCCATACGATTGCTAACCATTCCTTTTCTATTGTGGAGTAATTCTTTTCTGCAGGAATAAGGGATCGACTTATATAGGCAATTGGGCGTTTGTTGTAGGACGGCTTCCAAGCCATGATTGGATGCGTCTATCTGCAAAAGAAAGGGGCGTGAGAAATCTGGGTGAGCCAACTGACCTGCTTGGTGTAGTGTATTTTTTAATTGGATGAAGCTGTTCTCACATTCTGTTGTCCACTCAAATTTGGAGCCTTTTCGCAATAGGTGTCGTAGGGGTGCTATTATGGTGGCCATATTCAGAATGAATCTGAGTGAAAAAGTCGCCATGCCTAAGAAACACTGCAAGGACTTGACTGTGGTTGGTCGGGGAAAATTAGTCACGACCTCGGTCTTCTTTGGGTCCATCTATAAGCCTTCGACATAAATTATGTAGCCCAAAAACTTTAGTTGTGTGCTACCCCATCTACATTTTTTCCACTGTAATTCAAATTGTGTTGTTGTATTCGTTGTAGAATTGATTGTAATACCTGAATATGTTGTGGCCATGTGGAAGTATGAATTAGAATGTCATCTAGGTATATGAACATTGTGCCGTCAGCGATCAGGTCTGCGAAGATTGAATTTGCCATCCGTTCAAATGTGTTGCCTGCATCGGACAAGCCAAATGGCATCCTGTTGAACTGGAATAGGCCTCTGCTGTTACCCGTTCCTTTGGGCGAACACCTTCGATAGATCTGCGACTATCGGTCTTCAAGGGCGTGGTACGTGAAGGCTCGTACAGAGGCGTCGAGAGAGATACAGGGTTCAAAGAGAAAACACTAGCGAGGTTTTGATAGACATGGTGACGTGAAACTCATAGGTATAGATTGAAACACAGAATCATGCAACCAAAATAGGCACAAATAAGATGTATTACTATGGCAGAAAGGATTACAGAACACGGCCTATGGTTGGTGACCTTACAAGTTTATCTAATTCGAATGACTAAGCTAGTGCTTCCGCCTATAATTTTCTTCTCCCCCTTTTTGAGGTACTATTCCTCGTTTAAATAACTTTTCCCCTTACACACAGCCGAGCCCTTGGTGGCCCGTGATACTCACTCAACGTCTGCTAGTTTCCTAATTTTACATTTCTGTCCTCTGGACAACACCCGGCACGCCCATGGGACAGGACCTTGTCCGTCGGACCCACAACCTTCAAAATGCTAACAATATTACAAAAATGGCCTTTTAGGCGTGATACTCGTTTCAAAAATGCTTTCGGGGTCCGGGGTGGCGGCAGGGTGGTCTGGTTGGACTGTTGGTGCGGGGGGTTGATTTTGGTTCGAGGGTGGCATATCTTCTCGGCCGTTCGCCTCGGGTGCGGTCGATTCTTCTGGTGGGGGTGTGGGTTCGTGGGCGCTGGCCTCTCCTTCGACAGGCTCTGGTACCGTGTGGACGTCCATGGGATGTCCGTTGGTCGAGGCAAGTTCCTCTTGTGCCGTGTTCGTGATCTCCTCGCTGGGAGGTTCTTCTTTCTGCTCTGTGGCCGTTGGAGGGCTGGTGGGGATGGCAGCGAGTCATTCTCGTTCGAAGGCTTCTGCTTCCAAGCGAAACAACATCTGACCGTCATTGAAGTCCTCCATTATTTGCTCGATTGCCGCAGTGTGAGATTTTGCCAAGGACTGGTAATCCTCGGTTAAATCTACACGCAGATTTTGAATGCTGGCTTTGTCCATTTTGTAAAAGTCGCGGCCCTCCTTCCGTCGGTTCTCAGCGTCGGCGCGTAAAATATGCAATCCAGCAGCTTGGGCTGCCCATTCGTCTCCTGCGTGACTTAATGTTTCCTCGACCTTTTTGGTGAGGTGCTGGCGCTGTTTCTCGAGCAGTATGCGGATGCGTGTCTCATCCATGCCGGGCTGTGCTCGGATGGTTGCTAATTCCTGTTTTAAGCCGTCGACCTCGGCCTGAATCTTCTGTGTCTTTAGCTCATAGATGGTCTGACTGTTCTTTGCATCCGCGGTTATGAGCTGGAGAGCCTGCTCGTAACGCTTCGTGAGTTCTTCGGTGGCCTGCTCCCGTTCTTTCTGACACGTGGCCCAGATTTGTTCCCGTTCAACGATTCTCTCTTCTTGTAGGGAGAAGTAGGAATCTGATAAGGCCTCTTTTTGCTCGGAAAGTAGCTTGCACTTGATGAAAAACTCGTCAGCCATCTCTTTAAGGGTCGTACGCTGACTCTGCAGCTCGGCATTCTCCGTGTTCATCCTCTCCTCCCGTTCGCGATTTCTTTCCTCCTACCGCTGGTTCCAGTCGTGGGCATTGTCGAGCGCGGCCTGTAGGTCTAGAACCTCCGTCTCTTTCTTCACTACTGTGGCTGCGTATTCCTCCAGCTTGCTTTTGAGTTCGGCTTCCTTGGCCACGACTTACGCTTGTACCCGGCCCAATGCTTCGTGTTGCTCGTGTATCCTTTGGTTGGCCTGGGCCCTTATCTCGGCCATCTGCTTGGAAGCTTCTTCTTTTAGGCGAGCCATCGCCTCTTGATGTCGTTGCTCGTGTCTCTCGGTTCGTCGTTGCTCTTCTTTAAGCTCTGCACGGTAATCCCGGAGCGGGGGTTCTGTCTGGGCGTGCCAAATTGTGTTACCCGTTCCTTTGGGCGAACACCTTCGATAGATCTGCGACTATCGATCTTCAAGGGCGTGGTACGTGAAGGCTCGTACAGAGGCGTCAAGAGAGATACAGGGTTCAGAGAGAAAACACTAGCGAGGTTTTGATAGACGTGGCAACGTGAAACTCATAGGTATAGATCGAAACACAGAATCATGCAACCAAAATATGCACAAATAAGATGTATTACTATGGCAGAAAGGATTACAGAACACGGCCTATGGCCAGTGACCTTACAAGTTTATCTAATTCGAATGACTAAGCTAGTGCTTCCGCCTATAATTTTCTTCTCCCCCTTTCTGAGGTACTATTCCTCGTTTAAATAACTTTTCCCCTTACACACAGCCGAGCCCTTGGTGGCCCGTGATACTCGGACTCGGCGTCTGCTAGTTTCCTAATTTTACATTTCTGTCCTTTGGACAACATCTGCGCGTTCTAAAAGCTGTCTTATGTGCATCTCTTGGGTCCATTGGGATTTGCCAATATCCGGCCGCAAGATTGATAGAGGTGAAGTACTTGGAGCATCCCAACTGGTCCAAGAGGTCATCTATTCGCGGCAGAAGGTAAAGGTCATGGATGGTAACTTGATTGAGCTTGCGAAAGTCAACACAAAATCGGTATGTGCCATCATCTTTTTTGACCATGTGTGGCTCTGATACCCAATCACTATGTGAGGGTGAGATGATCCCCTTTTTAAGCATCTCATTCACCGCTTGGTCAATGCATGCATGATCTAAAGGAGAATGTCGTCTTGCTACTGTCCGGACAGGTGTTGTGCTTCCTGTGTTGAATGACATGTTGGACCGGGAATGAGACTGTAGTGGGCTTGTCAGATGAGTTGATTAGCTCGGGGTATTGAGCTACAATCTTGTGAACATCATTTAGGCGAACCTCCTTGCTTAATGACGGGAACTAGAACGCTCCTTATGCGCAACGCTCGGCCACAACCGAGCTTAGAATCATACACAGAAAACGGGAAATAATGCACGACACGAAGAAGAGAAGAGTACACAGGATGTTTACGTGGAAAACCCAAACTAAGGGAAAAACCACGACAGCCCACAGGCTGCAAGCTATCACTATGTTAGAATGTACAACAGTGAGTTCACGGAGGCAACGACCTCGTGCTCACGATCTTCGCCACAGGCGGCGGTTACAACAGAGGCAACGACCTTTTTCTCTCTCTCTCTCTTTCTATACACTGTTACGCGCTCTCTCTCTCTTTTCACCAACAAAGAATGACAACAACTCTACATCGCACACAATGAGTTTTCCCTAAGTCATATTTATACTAATATGACTTTTCGGCTATTTACAAATATAGCCTCGATGGACTCTCAGAAACATATTTACAAATATGTCTCTCCATCCGGTGAGCACTCCTCACCGGGTCTGCACCATCCGGCTCTCCGTAGCCGGGTACTCCTCATCTGGTTCTCACCGGGTCTGCACCATCCGGCTCTCCGTAACCAGGTACTCCTCATCCGGTTCTCACCGGGTCTGCTCCATCCGGCTCTCCGTAACCGGGTACTCCTCATCCGGTTCTCACCGGGTCTGCACCATTCGGCTCTCCGAAGCCGGGTACTCCTCATCCGGTTCTCACTGGGTCTGCACCATCCGGCTCTCCATAACCGTTTACTCCTCATCCGGTTCTCACCGGGTCTGCTCCATCCGGCTCTCCGTAGCCGGGTACTCCTCATCCGGTTCTCACCGGGTCTGCACCATCCGGCTCTCCGAAGCCGGGTACTCCTCATCCGGATTCGGCCGAGGCCTATCGGCCTCGGCCGAGTTTGCTCATCAGCACTGTTCTTCTCCCTTCCCATCCGGAGGGACCTGTCTCCCAACACTTAATGCTACCTGTGCATTGCTGATTTGTTGGTTGCATTTGCTTGTGAACAGGGGAACTGAACTTGCTTGTGGTAATGTGAGGCGACGCGTATGGAAATCGAGTTGGGCCCTGCTCTTGATGAACCAATCACATCCGAGTGTGAGTGGGAACAATTGATGTGGAAGTACATAGAAGGTGTGCGTGATTGTGGTGGAGCCTAGTGAAAACGTATATGTTTGTGGAAGCGGTAAAATAGAAACACAGGAAACGCAGAGTGAGAGAGAGAGTACGCGGGAGAGACAGAGAGAGAGAGCAGAACGTTAATTCAAAATTATATGAAATGTTCTTTGTACATACAATTCTCTTACCAATGTTATTTATACAAGTCCTCATGGAACCGACAGAAGTATCGTGTACTTCAATGCTCACACGAGCATTTGACACTTACTACGAGACTATAACTGCCTAGTAGTCTAAACTTAACACTAGGCTCCCGGTTACCGATTGGATCCGGCTAACCGGCTCCCCAGCTCATCGGCTCTGTTGTTTGCCGGCTCGGTTGCTCACTGTCATACCAATCCGTCTCGCTTACCGGCTCAAGCTTATTCAGCTGATCCGGCTCTAGTTGAGCTTGCCGCTCAACACTCCCCCTCAAGCTCAACCTGAGGTAGGATAGTAGTGTCAATGTCTGTGGTAGACGGTTCTACCAACCGACTTTTCTTGGCGTCGCTCCGCCTTGCTCGCGCTCCTCGTCCGGTCCGGTCCCGTTTGCCGCGACCCCTTTGGTTCTACGCGCCTCGACCTTCTCGGTCGGCATGTCTGCTCAATAGGCCCATCTCAGCTCCTTCGCTGCTATGACTCCGGTGCTTGCCGATCCGTCGGTTCCTCCGCGATGGCATCGACTTCCGCTGCGTCCGTGTCTCCTTGGCCTTCAGTTGATTCGATTCATCCGGATCTGTCTGTTGATCTGAGTCGGTTGTCTCCGACTCGTTCCAGCTCTTGTCCGAATCGGTATTCTCCGATTCGTCTACCAGTTTCAGACCCTTCACCACATCGGACCACGTCCGTGTCTTGGCCTTGCTTCCATCTTCGGCTTCTTCAGCCGGTTCACCGAAGTCAAATTCTGTATTTGACTCCGCACCATGGTCACTTCCGTCATGGTGACCTCCGCATAGCATGCACTTCTCTTCCTGAGTGCACACTTCTTCCTCCTTCCGGTTGGCTCGATCCTCCTTGACCTTGCCACCACTGCCGCTCGTTCCGACTTGTTCGGATGTGTCGACTTCCTTCGTCAACTCGGCTTCTTTCTTCTTCTTGTCTCCCCTTCTTCTGGTTCTTCTCTTACCGACGGGTTCAACAATTTCTTTGCCTTTGCCCGTTTCAGTAGTTTCTTGGCCCCAGCTTCTCCCCCTCAAGTGCGGCACGTCGAGATGCTGAACACCAAGCATGTCGGTGAAGTGTTGTAACTTGTCCGATCCGAGCGGCTTGGTGAAGATGTCGGCAACGTGCCGATCCATGTGAACATACCGAAGTTCAACTTCACCGCTCAAGACCCGCTCACGCACAAAATGATAATGCACTTCTATGTGCTTCGTGCGAGCATGGAACACAGGGTTCTTGGCGAGCTACATGCTGCTGATGTTATCACAATAAATCGGGATCGGGGTCGATACCTCGATCCCCAAGTCTCGGAGCAGTCGGCGAAGCCAAATGGCTTCGCAAGTAGCCACGGTCGCGCCCCGGTACTCAACCTCAGTGCTCGACAGAGCAACTATTGGCTGCTTTTTGCTGCTCCATGCAACAACCACGCTACCTAGGGAAAACATGTAACCAGAGGTTGATCGGCGATCTGATGCATCGCCGGCCCAGTCGGCATCCGTGTACCCGACGAGCTCTTCTGTTATACCTCACCGGTATAACAGTCCCCGGTCCTTCGTGCCGTTGACATACCGTAATATCTGTTGCATGCATTGAAGGTGCTCCACGGTCGGCTGTTGCATGAACTGATTTATCATTCCAACCGGATAGCTGATGTCGGGTCGCGTGATAGTCAAGTAAATAAGGCTTCCGACAATCTGTCGGAACCGTTGCTCGTTGCAGGCCGGTCCGGAGTTGGGACGTAGCTTTTGATTCCGATCTAAGGGTGTGGAGACAGGTCGGCATTCTATCATGCAGAACTTATACAACATATTCAACGCGTAATGCCGTTGTGAAAGCAATATGCCGTCGAGGGTGTGGATCACCTCGATCCCTAGGAAGTAATGAAGGCCCCCCAAGTCCTTCATCTCAAATGCGTCCGACAATTGGGACTTGACGCGGTTGATTTCCGGAGCACCTGGTCCGGTGATGACTAGATCATCAACATACAACAGTATACATACCGGACTGGCTGAGCCTTGCCGGATGAACAATGAAGAGTCCGATTTGGAGGCCACAAACCCCATCTTACGCAATCGGTGCGTGATCTTCGCATTCCAAGCTCGAGGGGCTTGCTTCAGGCCGTACAACGACTTCTTCAGCCGGCATACCGCCGACTTGTTCATCTCTGATTGAAAGCCGGGAGGCTGAGTCATAAAGACTTCTTCTTCAAGATCACCTTCAAGAAATGCATTCTTCACATCCATCTGATGAAGATGCCACCCCCTTGCCGCAGCAACCACCAGCACCACTCGAACCGTCGTCATCTTCGCTACAGGAGCGAAGGTCTCTTCGTAGTTGATTCCGTGGGTTTGCGTGTATCCCTTCACCACTAACCGGGCCTTGTACCGGTTAACTGAACCGTCGGTGTTGTACTTTACCTTGTACACCCACTTGCATTCGATCGGTTTGCAGTGACGGGGAGGGTCAACCAGGTCCCATGTCTCGTTGGCATCTAGTGCCTGCATTTCTTCCTCCATAGCGGCACGCCAATTTGCGTCCTTTGCCGCTTCTGCGTAGCTCTCCGGCTCACGCACTTCCGCCACCTTAGTCATGTACGCACCCGGGGGCTCCACTATATTTAAAGAGGTTGTATCACGTGCGTTCAAGATATCTTTTATAAACCCCTTATACATATGTTTTTTCACTATTTTAGAACCCTTTTGTAAAAAAACGATTAATAAAAATACCCCTTATTGTCAATATATATTTTGACAACAACTATTTTAAATACCCTTACATAGAAAAACACATGTATATCCTATAGATGTATATAAATATGCATTGTATTATTTGAATGTGTTGGGCATATTTTATGCATGGTTGTATGTATGTATGTATATGTTATGTGTGTATGTATTGCATGTGTATGTATGTATGTATTGTGTTGTATTCCATGTTTATGTATTGTATTGTATTGTATTGCATGTGTATGTATGCATGTACTATATTGTATTCCATGTTTATGTATGTATGTATGTATGTATTGTATTGTATTGTATTGCATGTGTTGTATGTATTGTATTATGCCATGTGTCTATGTGTCTATGTATGTGCATGTTAGATCTATGTGAATGTGTATTCTATACATGTCACAATATAATAGGTTGGTAGTGATGCCAAAACTCGTCACTATTGGCATCGCTCACATACAATCATTTTGTAACGTGTTTACTTTTTGTTTTTACTTTTTTTAACAAGCATTTATTTATTTTGTTCTTCATTTTGTATTTTTTGTTTTCCCTTTCTACATTTCTTTTGTTTAGAATGTGTTTGTTGTATGTATGTATGTTTGCTTGTTTGTATATATATTTGCATGTATGTGAGCGTGGAGAGTATGTGCGTCTTCACACCACCTTCGTTCAAAGAATAGGATCACACTCAATGCCATCTTCTTTGACATGCCTATGTAACATTGCATATATCATGGTTTCATGGAAGTGAAAAACGATATATCAAACAGAAGATATATCATAACAAGAATGTACCATGTGATGTGCAAGAATAATTCACAACATTCAACTTGAGAAAGAACTTCACTGCATGAAGTTGCTACAATGACAAAACAAACACATACCGAGTTTTTCTCTAAGAAAACTTCAACATTTAAGTCCTTAAGCTCCTACAATGCAACCACACACAATACTTTTAACCTTTAAACATCTCTTCCATAGCCATAGCCATTAATCTCTCTACAAAAGAAACATAGCAAGTAAGCTATGGAACCCACAAAGGTTTAGATTCAAGAACATCTAATCTGAAAGATTTGGTCTCAACAACAATATTTATCGTAGATAGGTTTGGTCTTGACAAATTAACTGTTACATAATGAAATAAACACATTGTGGGAATTCGTGTATCCAATTCACAACAAAATAAAACCAAAATAGAGTTTCAATTATGCCTCTTGTATTGGTAACATACTTCAACATGACAAATTTACCTCAACCATGGAAACTAGCACCGCAACCATCATGCCGACCATATGACTTGCATGAAACATCGAAGCACCCCATTGAAGAGTATAAGGAATGTGAAGCTTAGAAATTCAAAATTAAACTAAATTCACAATTTTGGCAACCTTGATGTTCCATCTAAATATCAACTTAGATACATATAACTTGCAATATATAACTAGGAATTACTAAAAGAGAATCGGTAGAGGAACAATGATTTTATATCACCAAAAATGTGTATCCAATATTTATCCTTGAGTAACACATTGATGTAAGTGTTATTCACCATCGTGTTACATCATGCCCTTACATGTTCTTCCTTGCCCAAAAATAGATAACATTGAGATATACATGCACATCACTTATATTTATTGAGTTTCAAAGGGTGACTCTATCTAATTGCCCACACTTCAAAAATGTTGTTATATTGTACAATGAACAAAAGAAACAATCAATATGGCTCAAATTACCAAGGTGATGAAACAACCAATGACGCTCGACCAATCTAGCAGTTGGAAGCAATAACATCAAAGGCATGTTTGTAGGCTCCCATTACTATAAGGAGGCATGCATAGGCCCAAATGATAGCCACACCTATGAGTGTTGAGAATCATTCCAAAACAAAAATCCCAGTTTAAAATTCTTCAAGAACTACATTTTATGATTGTATCAAACAATGAAACTTTTGAAGTGAAAGCATAAACAAAATGCTCACAAAACACATTAAACAAGCATGTCATTACCTGCATGCGACAACAACTTTTGGATAATTATTTGGTTGATCCCTTTTTCCACAGTTTCCCAACTTGCAAGTATAAATAAAATTATTTCAATATCTGACCCAAAATCGACAATCCTTTCAACAAAAATGCATATTTCTTAATGTTTGATGCATAAAAAAACCATACCGATGGAAAAATTATTAGGAGGAGAAAAACTACACAACATGATTACAACAAACAACCGTACATACAACCCATAATGTCGAACTTTTTATATCAACACACTTGCAATAGCATGGATGGATTTGCACATAATATTCCTTTGTGTGGAGGAGCTCCCAACTATGACCTATTGTTGTTGTAATTAGCGGGTGATTTAAGGTTATTAAGGTTCCACACCACATATTTGTCCCAGGAACTAGAAACCATGATAGGATTTGCGGTAACATGTGAGAATTAACCATGATACCCAACCGGTGTGTGCATCTCCATCTTGGATAGTATAGTTGCACTCGCCGAGAGTGTTCCAAAGCTTGATGAATCGATCCCTCGACGTGGAAACGATCTGACGATTGTTCGCAGAGTGTCTTTAGAGTGTCCAGTGAATCGGCGGTTTGTGGCACCGGAGTAGAGATTCCACAGATGAAGCTCTCCCTCCCAGCTCCCTTATAGAGCAAATTTCCTATCGGAAGAGATGAAAACATCTTATACGAAGTGACCATGACCTGTGAGACATTTCTTCGTATAGCCATAGTTTTCGTCTCGGGTGAGGGACCACACCACAAGAGACTTGTCTTGAGAAGTAGAGACGATCATGTACCCATCGATGATGGGGCAAGAAATGGAGGTGAGCCTGTCGTTGTGGCCGCTGAGTTTCCGCCACGGCTTCGATCTGTCTCTGTCTCTATCTTTGTCTCTCCCCTCTTTCTTGTCCCACATCAAAATATGTATACTCCCCTCCCTTTCATTCTCTCCCCCCCCATTTTTTGCTAAAACACGAATGTAATCCCCCTCCCCCTTTTCTTACCCCTTTTTTTTGAAACAATTAGCAGGACTCTGTCACGTGTTTTAAAAATAATGTTGTAGTGTGTGTGTGTATTTATGTACACATGTGCCTTACATATGTATGCATATTTGGTGTGTGTGCATATGTATGTATTATATTGCATGTGTTGTATGTATGCCATGTGTATATGTATGTATCTACTATATGAGTAATTGTGTATGTTCTATGCATGTGCTTATGTGTGTATTGTGTATATGGCATGTGCGTATGTATGTATTGTATGTACAACATGTGTGTGTGTGTGTGTGTGCACACGTGTTCTATAGATGTGCTTATACATATATGTATTGTAAATTTGTATGTATAACATGGGTCTACTTATGTATGTGTTAATGTTAGTGTGTGTGTGTATTTTCTATATATGCATATGTATGTATGTATTGTATGTATCATATGTGTAGCATGTGTCTATATACGTATGTGTTATGTGTGTGTGTGTGTGTGTGTGTTTTATATTTCTACATATACATATGTATGTATTATGTATTGTATATATAGCATGTGTCTATGTATGTATTGTATTGCAGGTGTATATATGTATGTGTGTGTATGTACATATTGTATTGTATTGCATGTGTTGTATGTATTGTGTGTATGGCATGTGTATGTGTGTGTTCTTTACATGTGCATATGTATGTATTCTATGTATGGCGCGTGTGTATGTGTTATGTGTGTGTATTCATGCATACAATACAATATATACACACACACACATACAACACGCACCACATACATATATACACATATGCACATATTTATGTGTGTAGGTATGTACATTTGTATTGTATGTATGCATGCATGTATGTACATGTATGGATGTAAGTTGGTAACATTTATAAATGTATCATTGCAGGCATGTGTACGTATGTATGTGTAGCAATGTATGAATGAATATATGTATGTTCATGTATGAATGCATGTATGTGTATATATGTAATATGTAATGTATTTATGTATCTTTTCAGGGTATTTTCATGTTTAGTATGTGTATGGCTCATATATGGATGTATGCATAGATTGACCCATGCGTGATATGTGTGGTATTCGACATCCGCAATATTCGTAGTATTCGAGAATATAAAATTGCTCCAAGAATATTATAAAACCATTCGTTTATGGAAAATAAATTTACATAATAAAAATTATTCAATTCACTTAAAAAAAAACAGGAAAAATCACCAATTAATCGAAAAATGGAAGGTCTTCAAAAATCAAAACCACTAGTGGAACCCATTGAGTGCCTCAAGCTTCCATAGCCATTGCTGCTTCTTTTGCTTTTGGCCTTTTGCCCATGGCATCCTTGACAACAACCTGTGGATTGTTGTTGCTGCCCACCCCTGCCAAGACATCCCCTCTTGTGATCTCAAGGTAAACAAATCATGGAAATTTTTTATAACTTACCCCCCACCCCCTGTTTCTCTCCTCCTATCTTAACCTATATTTATGTGAAATGATACCTTTGATGAGATTCTTCTTTCTCTTTTGCTTTGAACCTCATTGACTCTTTACATTTGATGGGTTTCTTTCTGTTTCTTTTTGTTTTTCCTTTCTTTCTTTTGCTACCCAAGCTGAGTGGTATCTTTTATGGATTCCTTTTGATTAACCTAATTTGAGTGATCTCTATCTTGGATCATATTTGTTTTACCCTAGTTTGATTGATATCTCTTATTGCTTTGTACTGTTTTGCCCGAGTGTATGTCTTACGCAAGAGGAGGAAAGGACGCAGTCGAACCCTAAATTTCGAGGAGCCGATGTTTGATGTTGTTCCCTGTTGATTGCTGATTGCTATTCCCTGCAGAGCTCTTCTCTATTCGCTACTCGTCGAATGCATTTTTTCAAAAAAAAATTAGGGAAGAAAAAGGGAAAAAAAAGGTAACGAATATTGGAAGAAATATTCTTATATGTATTCGTTGGTATTCGTGGGGGAGGCCCCACGAATGCGAATATCTCAATCTATGGATGTATGTTTGCAATATGCACATAATATCCATGCATATATCCAACGTATGTGTAAGTATACATATATCTAATGTGTGTGTGTGTGTGTGTGTGTGTGTGTGTGTGTGTATGTAACTTATAAGTATTGTAATTTGTATGACCCCGTATTACTTATGTATATATATGGTGATATGTGGAATATGTATGTATGTATGTATGTATTTGTATACATATATGCATATGTCCACGTACATGATTCGATGTGTTTGGATGTATGTTTATAATATGTGCATAATATGTATGTATGTGTATGTATATATGTACTATTATATTGTGTATGACAATGTGTGTATTTGTGTTTGTGTATGTAGTGATATGTATGTACATATGTAATGTATGTATGTGTGTAATATGTACGTAAATTGTAATATGCACTCATATATATGATGTGTGTGTATGTATGTAGATATTTAAGTATTGTAGTTTGTATGGTCCCATATAACCTATATGTATATATATATATATATATATATATATATATATATATGTAATAATGTATGTATATATGTGTATGAAAATTTGTATATTGTGTAATATGAATGAATTATATGATATGTAGTATGTAATTTATTTATGTGTTTGTGTGTGTGCGCGCGCGTGCACGTATATATATATATATATAACTTGTTTGTATGTATGATTTGTAATACATATAATATGTCACTATACGTATTTATGTGTATGTGTATGTGTGTGTATATATAATATGTAATTTATTTATGTATGTATATTTTTTGTGTTTGGTATGTATATATGTATTTGTATATAATTGTGTGCATAATAATATATGTGTGTAATATGCAATATACAAAATATGTATGTAGCATGTATGCATTTACATATATGTATTTGTGTATGTATTTACATATGGTAATTATATATATTTGTACATATATTGATGTTTAGTTAGTATGCATGTATAAATGTGTGTAATGCATGTATATACATATTCATGGATGTAATGTTTGAATGTAGGTATATGTGCATGTATGTATGTATGTATGTATGTATACTACTCCAAAATTGACTACATATTCATGGATGTAATGTTTGAATGTAGGTATATGTGCATGTACGTATGTATGTATGTATACTACTCCAAAATTGACTATTGTTTGCATAATATATTCTTTACTATCTCATTGAAATATCTAATATTTCATGGGCTTATGTAATTTTTTTCTATAGCATAATTGATAACACCCTTATGTAAATATATTTTTTATGTATTTATTAATACCCTTACATATATATATATTGTATCTCAATGGTTAATTTAAACCCCTTTTGATGAACTCACGTCCTATCATACAAGTTTTGACAGTGAAGCCCCCGAGTGTACGCATAGTGATGCGCCATGTACTCATTGTACCCGTACTGCTTGACAGGATCCTTCTGGCGGGTGGACCGGCGTAATTCACTGTTGCCCGTATTGAGGCCCTTCTTGGCCGGTTCGGACTTCGTTGCCAAAGATCCGCCTTTCTCCTTGCCAGAGTCGGATGCACACCGATCCGACTCATCGTTGCCAGTTTCGAATTCCGGCATCTTCTTTTTCCCTTTCTCTTTGCTCGTGAACCGTCTCCTCGGTTCCTTGCGTGGGGAGAGCACGGTAGAGTCTTCACTACTCGCTGGTTCCTCATCGGACTTGTCAGATTGACTCAGTCTCTCGTTCGGTCCGCTCAACTAAAACGATTCCGGACTCTCATCTTGAGTCCACGCTTCATCATCCTCTACCTGGGCCGATTCTGGCTCACTAGCCTCATCCTCCGGCATCGGGACGGGATCGGAAGTCAGAGTCGGTAAGGAATACAATGATGCCAATTCATTGAACTCGACATCTCGGCTAACTCGGACCTGCTTTGTCCGAGGGTTATAACACTTATAACCCTTTTGCTCTTGAGCATAGCAGACGAGGATGCATTTTTCCGATTTTGCATCCAGCTTCCTCCGCTTCTCATCCGGCACATGCACATATGCAATGCTACCGAATATCCTAAGGTGTCTTAAGTTTGGCTTGTGCCCGAAATACAGCTCGTGAGCTGACACCTTGTCACCGATCCGGTTTTGGATGTAGACGGCCATCCGGACCGCCTCCGCCCAGTAGAATTTGGGCATGCTCTTCTCCTCCAGCATTGCCCTTGCCGCATCAATAAGCGACCGGTTCTTCCTTTCGGCGACACCGTTCTGTTGCGGTGTGTATCTACAGCTATACTCGTGCCGAATTCCTTTTTGCTGTAGATAGCTGTTGAATTGGCCGGAAAAATATTCTTTTTCGCCATCCAACCACAGGTATTTGATCTTCCTCTCCAATTCCTGTTCCACTATCTTCTGGAGGCTCCGGAAACATTCGAAGACTTCACTCTTCCGCTCAATGAGGTAGATCCATGTGTGCCGTGTATAGTCGTCGATGAAGGAGACGAAATATCGACTCCCGCCAAGACTAACATTCTGTGCCGGTCCCCACACATCCGAATGGATAAGGTCGAGCTTGTTACAGCTCCGGTTTCGTTCGGTGGGGAATGGAAGCTGGTGTTGCTTCCCGAGTTGGCAGGCTTCACATACTTGGGCTCTCCGGCCGCTAAACTTCGGCAAACCGAAAACAACTTGTTTCGTTTGCAGGTCTTGATGCCTCTGGTAATTGACGTGGCCTATCCGCTTGTGCCACAAGTCGATGTCCGACTCGACCTTCTGTCCTTTTGCGAATAGAGTGGTGCCGACGTCATTGGTGTCGAGGATAAACATCCTCCCGTCTTTGCGCCCTTGTGCAATAACTTCGCCCTCATCCTCAATGAAGCACCCAAGGTGCATAAACCGCACCTACATCCCCTAGTCAACGATCTGTCCGATCAACACCAGGTTCTTCGTGATTGTCGGAAACGTGTAACACGTTCATCAGCTTCCCTTTCTGTCCGACGTGGCTCAAAGGAACTTCTCCGACATGCACGATTGGGTGAGGAGTGTCGTCTCCAGTTTTGACTACTCCTAGTTGATCCGGTTTCTCCAACAAAGAGAACCACTCCTTGTGGCTCGTCATGTGGTTTGACGCGCCGGAATCAACGTACCACACTTCCTCCGATTTGGAAGTGGTCTTCTTCATTAAGTTCGCCTTGTGCTTCATCACCAAGGCTGGCCCCTTACCGTTCTTGGATCCTCCCGATCCGTTTGCGTAGTGTGAGCTTTGCCGGCCATCCGTGCCGGCCTTGCCGGATCCGGATTTGTCCGAATCGGCACGCTTTCTCCAGCACTCGCTTTCTCTGTGGCCCTTCTTGCCACAGTACCAACATTCCGTTGCGGATTTGTTTTGCCGGCCTCCGGTATCGCATTGACTCCCCCTGCTCCTGGAGGGTCCGGAATTGCTATTGGCACGATCTCTGTGCCGTCGTTCTTGCTCTTGCCGGCCGCCTCCATTGCGTGCCGACCCGCCTCGTCCACCACGCCCACGGGACCAATCCACCTCCGTGTACAGCATCCGGCTGTCAGTGGGTGCGCTAGTTGATGCACCGACGTGGTTATCCTCTACAAGGAGCATTGACTGTAAGTCGAAAAATGACGGTGTATTCTCCCTTGTACAAACCGCCGTCCGAAAGGCTTTGTACTTAGACACCAGGCCCCCAAGACAGACCTATACCATCTCATCTTCCTCTACGGTGACGTTAATAGAGGCAAGCGAGTCACAGATCTCTTTGATCCGGGCCGTATAATCCGCCACCGACATGTCCTTCTGTCGGACATTGCTCAACTCCTGTTGGAGTTGCAACTTCCGGGTTGTAGTGCTCGCGGCGAAAACCTTCTTCAGGTTTCCCCAAGCCTCCTTCGGCGTCTTGGCGTCTCAGATGTGGCTCAGCAACTGGTCTCTAACACTGGACACGAAGCAGTACATCACTCTGCTTGCCGATTGTTCCCACACTGGGAAATCCTTATGTGCCGCATCAGGTGTTGTTTCGTTCCTTCCTTCCACGAAACTCCAATACCCATGCCCTAGTAGGTACTGATGCATTTTGTACGACTAGGACGCGTAATTGCTCCGGTCGAGTTTCTCTGTGGGAAGTGAACTTGCCATACCTCTGTCCATAACTGCTTCTGTGTCTGTTCTTGCGACCTATTAGGGTTTGCTTTTCAAGGCGAATGTTTGCAGCAGAGGTTCTCAACCCTCGCGCTCTGATTCCATGAAAACGTATATGTTTGCGGAAGCGTTAAAATAGAAACACAGGAAACACAGAGTGAGAGAGAGAGTACGTGGGAGAGACAGACAGAGAGAGTAGAACGTTAATTCAAAATTATATGAAATGTTCTCTGTACATACAATGCGCTTACCAACGCTATTTATACAAGTCCTCATGGGACTGACAGAAGTACCGTGTACTTCAATGCTCACACGAGCATCTGACACTTACTACGAGACTATAATTGCCTAGTAGTCTAAACTTAACACTAGGTTGTCGGTTACCGATTGGATCCGGCTAACCGGCTCTGTTGTTTGCCGGCTCGGTTGCTCACCGTCATACCGATCCGTCTCGCTTACTGGCTCAGGCTCAACACCTAGCTTGAGTGTGCAGGCGGTTGTGGTGTTGGACTTATATAGGCGTTGGTGATCGCCGAACAACACCTTGATTGGGGGGCTTTTGGAGGTTGAAAGATTGAGGCGATCAACCAAATCTTGGTTGATGGAAGATATGCTACTACCGGAATCGAAGAGAACTTCCTACGGGCTATTGAGAATTGTGGCCATGGTCGTGCACACGGGAGAACTTGAGGATGTGGATGCTTGTATGTGCGGGGGTTGTGCTCCCTTCAACACCCCACGACTCAGTTTTCCGACAGGTCGGCCGGTAACTGTTGTCAGCCAACTATACTTGCACATTCTGCTTCTGTGTTTGGTTGTTCCATTTCAAACAGTGTTTCTTCACGTGCCCATAGTTGTTGCAAAAAAAACACTTAGGTTGTCCTTGTGCATCACGTGTTGGCAGGTTCCTTCTTGCTTGTAGTTGAGCATTCTGGATATCGATTTCCATCGGCGTGGCATTGTTGTTGTATTGCTTCTCGGAATTGACATTGGATGACCAACTCATTTGGAGTTTTGTTTGCGTTGCTGCTTCAATGCGTTGCGCAATGAGGATGGCTTCTTGAAATGTTTTGGGGCCTTGGTCGCGCACTCGACGATATATTTATGGGTGTAGCCGTGGCCATAAGAAGAATAGCTTCATCGATTCTGGCATTGTTGGATTTGCGCGAGTAAGTAATTGTTGTAATTGGATTGTGAATTGTGTCACTGGCTCATGTTGTTGTTGTTTGATAGTCTCTAGTTGTTGTAGAGCTGTCTGAGTTGAGTCATGGTGAGCGAAAATCCTGATCATGAGGGATTTAAGCATCGACCAATTGTTCTTGGACTCCTCTGTTTGCTGTATGAACCATGTGGCCGCAATGCCCTCCAATAAGGTTCGCATCTCTAGTGCTTTCCGTGCTTCGGGCCACTGATGATAGCTTGCCACCATCTCAAAATGATCGAGCCAAGAAAGGATGTCCTTAGACGGTAGACCTGAGAAGGATTTAGGTCGTACTCGTGGATCTGGGCAATTAGCGTGCCTATCTGTCTGCGAAGAGAAAAAAGATAGCATGGCTTGATTAGTCAAATTTGATTGTATTGTGATGTTAGATACCGCTTGTATTAGTTGATCTATTTGAAAAGTTTGACAATTTTCTTGGTGCTGTTGCAGAAATTCAGGAATCATGTCGGTGCATTCTGTTGCACCGTTGTTCTGTATTGGAGATGCCATATGTATGTTGGTTTCGACTTGTTGTTGTTGTGTCTTGTTGTGTTGGGGTAGTGTTGCGGCTTCTTCTTCTTGATGTGGTGGTGTCTAATCTGTTGGAGTAGCGTCTTGTTTTTGCTTCAGTTTTTTCTTGATTTGGTGTGTTGATTGTTGCCCATCTTCTCCACCAATGTGTGTAAAATGCCTCAAAACTCTATCCTCATTTCCATCCATCTGAATGCTTTTATACAACTTGGTAATACATTCCAAGATCCATTCGGTTATCTTGGCACACTTCTAGTTACTTTCCTCTAACTAACCTTTTACTAACTATAGCATAACTAACTAACTCAAGGTCTAACTCCCCTAACCCTAGTTATAGCCACTTGGGTTAGGTGAGGGGTTTTAGCCTGTGGTTTTACCATGTGACCCCACAATATGAAAGTATATTTGTAGATTCTTAGAGTGCTCAGTGTACATAGCTTTATTTGTATATGTAATTCACCTAACTAATGGGACACAATTTTTTCTTGGAAAAAAACATGTTTTTACTGCTTCTTTAATCTTACATTATCTACATCTTTAGTTGTGCTCATCTCTCTCCCTTTGGTTTACAAAATCTCTTAATTCATAACCTGGGTGGTTCGACGCAATGATCAAGAACTCTATGACAAGGGTTTGTAAAAATGTGCATGTCTAGACTCTATAGTATATTTACACATCCAATCAAATAGTTCTTATGATATCTCCACGTCTTTAATAAGCATCTCTTTTTAAAGTGCTTCTAATTTCTCTATATACCTTTAATATATAATGCTTCTAATATCTCCACATATCTTTAGCATATGTCTCTTAATGTGTATATTATATACTATAGTGCCTTGAATATATATGTTCGCTCCACCTCTACATGATGATCAATGCATATACCATGATTGAAACTAGTTACATAATTATTCGATTCTTAGTACCGCTACAAGATGTTTTGAAATGAATCTCCACATGATGGATGATGGGATTATTTTAGTTGAGGTGGTTGTTCCACCTCATGGCCTTGTATATCATGTGTTCTATTAAGCCCCTTATACTCCCAAATGAGCATGTGTTTACAACTATGGGAAAACAAGCTCTCCCATAAGTCCAAGCTCTCGCAAAATTACAACACAATACAACATGATACAATGTACCATGCTTCTACCTTCACATGGTGTGATCTGCTCACCCGCTCCCGAAATAGCACGCGCTGACACTTTAGTGTGCATTAACGAAGGAGAACACTATTAAGTGATTGGATTACATCATACTTTGGTCGTGAAGAAGGCCACATCAACAAGGATATCGTACAACTGAAGGACACAAGGAAGGGAGTTGTAACAACCAATAGAGAAAAGGGCAATTCGCAATGGCCAAATGTGATATCACATGTCTTTGTAAGGGTTCTGAGTTCAAATACTTGTATCGAAGCCAACAAAGGAGGCTATGATATGAGCTAATAAAATCTAAATTTTGAAATACAGGTCAAGAGACATGAATGAAAATGTAAAGTTGTGGTAGAAGTCAAGCAGGGGCAAACAAGAGCACCCACAACCAAAAAGCTCATAGCGTCCTCATATGATATCGGATTTCCGAGTTCAAATACTTGAATTAAAGCCAACAAAGTAGGCTAAGAAAATCTAAAGTTTGAAATACAGGCCAAGAGACATGAATGAAAATGTAAAGTTGTGGTAGAAGTCAAGCAAGGACAAACAAGAGCACCCACATGAACCAAAAAGCTCATAGCATCCTCATATGATATCGGATTTCCGAGTTCAAATACTTGAATCGAAGCCAATGAAGTAGGCTATGATATGACGTATTGCGAATTGCCCACAATGTAAAACCTATATAAACCACATGTCTTTGTAAGGGTTCTCCTATTGGTAAAGATCTCCCTAGTGATTAAGAGCTAAAGCTTTCTTTCCTCTTTCTTGTAACCCTTAAGCTTAAGAGAGATTAATGGTATTGTTTAATAGAGAAACACTAACCTCTCTTCTTTGTTGGTACTAGCTTCTTGGTAAGAGGGGTGATAAACATATTCTTTGCTTCTATTACCTATGAGAGTGAGTGTGAAAGATATTGTTCTAATCATTTCATAATTGTTAAGTGAGTGTGAGGCTCAAGGGTGTTTGACAACCACCCTTGCCCAATTCGCCATCAAAAGAGTGTACGCGGTTTGAGCTCAGCAAACGACATCTAGAGAAGGTTACACTTCATCGATTCATAGAAGTGTTCTTCATGAGGTGCACAGATCCTACATCGACACCCATTTGCAACAAAATGAAAAGAAATCACACACAAATGCCATTCCAAATCTAGCAAGAATGTACTATAGGCGCAATAAACAAAAACATGATAAGATACAACTAAATATATATTAATGAGACCTACAACATACTCTCATACAACCACAAGAAGAGATACACATACACATGCGAACAAATATTGATACAACCACAAAAAACATGTGCCACATTGATAGTGATAAAAATACACATTCAGATACTTTCTAACCATTTGATCATCGTCATCATCATGAAATTGACACCACCATGAAACATTCATCATAATCACCCATCCATGATCATGAGTCATGACTATGGCCCATCTCGGCCATGGCCCATAGTGACCTTGGCCATAACCATGTCCCATCCCGACCATGGCCCATAATGACCTTGGCCATGACCATGGCCTATCATCAATATGACCATGACTACGACCCATTCTCACCATGACCATGACCTATCCTGACCATGACCATGACCCATCATGACCATAACCATAACCATCGCCCATCTCTTCATGGGCTAGCAACTTCTTCTTCTTCTGTTCGATCTTTGCTTTCTTCACCTCCGCGACGTCTGTCTGTGGAGGAGCTCTTGCGAGAAACGTTCGGAATCGAGCCTTGCGAAAAGATGCCTCCTGTTCGCTGAGCGATGCTTCTCCTTCCTTCTTTCCTTCCACCCCTGATCTCGACTGGCTCGTTTCTGGTACTTATCGATCTACGTTTAGTCAGAGAGAGAGAGAGAGAGAGAGAGAGAGAGAGAGAGAGAGAGAGAGAGAGAGAGAGAGAGAGAGAGAGAGAGAGAGGGAGAGAGGTTGATTTCCCTTCTGGTGACGGCGGACTTTCGGTGAGATATTTGGATAAAACGATTTCTTTTGATAAGAGTTTAATTTTCTTCTGTTAGACGGGGATCTGCGTCAGAACTTCTTCTTAGTCTGTATGTATGATGATTAAAGGACATTTTTTTGAGGTATTTCAATGAAACCATGAAGTTTCTCCTAGGGAAACTATATTTTGCAGATCAATCTACTGAGACCTACCTTCCTTGTAAGGTATTTACAGTAAACGTGTTAGGTTTCCATGGAATCTGCACGTGTTACAGATCAATCCACCAAGGGATTTGTTGTGAAGTAATATTATATAAAATGCTGATTTATTCCCCAGGAGGGCTGTAAATATTATATGAAAATCTGCCAAGAACTACCATCCCTGCAAATTATTCGTGTAAAATATTGAATTTTTTGTCTTGAGTCTGTATATGTTAAAACTTAATTGGCCTTTATTATGAGGTGTTGGGATAAAGTTTAGGTGTTTTTCATGGAATCTGTAGATTGTACAGGAGAATCTGCTAAAGATGTTGTTACATTAGTGTTCTTTTCTTCTGGTGATTATGTACCAGACGGTTAATAATCCGTATATCCAATCTTGAAGTTTTTCTTGGTAATCTGCATATTTTTCAGATCAATTGCTATGACCTGACTTTGTTGTGATGTAATTAGACGAAGCGTTGAGCTCACTCCCTGGAATCTGTATATATTTTACATAAAAAACTGTTAAATTCTCCATTCTGGGAGATAATTCTCTTCTAGCAATGGTGGGAGAGACATTCTCGTCAATCTATATGTATGTCTTACAGTGCACAACCTCTTTTTGGGAGGCATTTGGAGAATATCAAGTGCTTGGCCATTAGTTATGCATTGTAAAGTTAAGGTCACTTTTCATGCATCATGCATATACTCACTATGTCGAAAACGTGTCTGCAATGCATTTGCAATTTGAGGTCAAATTTTGTGAAAAACCTTGAGAACACCTAACCTTTTACACATGAATTAAAAATAAATATAGAAGTCTCACGTTACACATGCCATCTTTTAAATCAGAAGATATTCATCACGGTTGTATATTATACGATGATTCAAGAAGATATACACAAGCTGTCAAGAAGATATGTGTACACTGATTTATCCAGAGAAAACAATAGCGAAGAACAAGAGAGCAATGGTGTGAGTTATCTTAGCAAAAGAAGTGTGTGTATGTGTGTGTGTGTGTGAGAGAGAGAGAGAGAGAGAGAGAGAGAGAGAGAGAGAGTTTGGATGGTCAGGGTGATTGTAGACAGAGTTATGGTTATCTGATAGAGATTGATGTCACTAATAAGAAAGTTCTAGATTCAATCTGTTCTAAGATTGAGGCTAAGTTTATGTATTGGAAGTCACAAGTTTGACCTTTTCATGTCAAATTGAAAGTAATTCAATCAATAATGTTTTTGATGGTTTCTTATTATTTACATTTGTTGTCATGGTAAAAAAAGGCTACTGATAAAATCTCAATGGGGATGCAGTTCATGTTATGGAAATGAAGGATAAAGTTTGGGAATACCTTGGCTAGCTTGGTCATATATTTATTGTATTTGCATGAGCATATGGTGGTGCAGAGACATTCTTTCTTGATAGCCTTGCTTGGCAATGGTCATCCTTGGACAGAAATGGTAAAGTTCTTTATTGAGAAAGTCAGCTTCGAGTTAGGGAAATCATCAAGGAAAATTTTCATGTCTTGGTGGAATGTAGTAATTCTGATAGACAAGTTAAGGTACAAGATCTATGATTTTGTCGAAGTATTTTGAAGTCCTTTAAATGGGATCCTTTAGAGAGGGAAGGTGCCAATTCTTTGCTAAAAGATGTGGTGGCAACATTAATATTGTTGGCATGGGAGGAGGGTAAGAATTCTCTGAGTTTAAAGTTAGGCAGGATGGTTAAGTTAGGTGTAGTTACAGAGCAACATTGATGGCTTTCCAGAATGCAAGGATGAGGTTAAAAATTTCTAGAAGTTATAGAATGTTTGGGATAAGCTACCACAAGTGCTGGTCTTACAATGCCCAATTCCAAGCTTTGTAGACTCTTCATTTGAAGACAATTGGGCATTTGCAAGAGATAAGAGGATGGTTAATATAAGGACTAATGATGTCTTTCATAATATCATTTAGCAGCATGCATGGATGATGAATAGAGTGTCAAAAAGTATGGGATTTTCAAAGGCCTGATATATGGTGACAAGACGTGATCGAAAGAGTGTGACATCCCACCTTCCTTTTAAAGCAAAGGTATATGGCGGGTCATGGGTGGTGGTTTACCCACTGGAGATTCTTTGAGAAGGAGAAACATTGCTGATGGGACGTGTTTCTTTTTCACCATTGTGTTATCCTGTAGTTGGAACTTGGCATTGACTCTTATTGTGTCTGATAGCGAGATATATTGGAAGTTTATATACACGGTGTGGTTTTCTTTGACTGGTGTGTTTCTAAATGACCTTACCCATGGGTTCTTGCACAAGTGGGTTCAGTTTTTGTTTGATTATTTGAGGTTTTGGGTGATGGCGTAATTGTTGTATGAGAAATGAGTTTATTGTTTGATGGACAATCTGAAATCTATACGCACATTTGAATGTTGAAAGGATGGTTGCTTTGGCAATTTTACTTGCTGGAAAGGTCAGGTATGTTGGATGAAGAGGAGTTGCAATCATGTAACTTGGTTGGCCACCATATCCGTCATTTGTATTAGCCTCTTAACCACAATAGTTCCATCTCTATTAGATGAGGCATGTAAATTTTGAGTTCTATTCCATTGTCTCCTCTACTTGAAGTTTCTCGCCCATAAGTTTTGCCTTATATATATAACTGACAATATATTAGAGTTTTGAAAGGCTTATGTTAGCTCCTCAATGATCTGCCTTGCCAGCTGAAACTACCAAGAACTTGCTGCTGATCAAGGGTAGGTAATGCTCAATGCCTATCAAATGTAGTCAAGGTTCAGCAGCTGTTTGTCATAGTTCATGAATTACAACTCTTGCTCTCTCTCTCTCTCTCTCTCTCTGTCTCTCTCTCTCTCTACAACTTTATATTCGTTAACAATCTACTGGAATGTTATCACTAAACACCAAAAGCTGACTATGTTATCTTATACTGCTGGAATTGCTCCACATTTGACAATGAGGTGCTCCTCTCATCACTCCTCTAGGTATTCACCACAATTGTACTTTAATTGTCGGCCTGAACACTCAAAGTTTCTTTTTCCTATCATCCCGATACACATGCAAGATATGGTTTAGTCTTAAGGTTTTCGATCATGTAGTGAAAGAGAATTTAAGGCCAAAATCTCTTGATTGATAGACATGCAAGACATGTTGTTTATTATTCTTCAGCTTTCTGATCAAGTGGTAATGAGCTGACTGTACCACATTGATACTGCTTTAGGTGGCGATGAATATGCCCCATGACTGTATCTTGCTGTTCATAACCTGATGTTCTACACAACTGAATGGCTTGATTTGTAACAGTGGATTATTTTTGTCTATAATTTACTTTCATTTAAGAGGACATGCATGCTGATGATGTTTTCATCCATGTGATGGCAAGCTGATTGCAGTCTGTATTTACATATAAAAAAAGTGGGTATGCTCCCTAATGACCTATCAACCTTATTTCTATTGTAGAAGATGGTGTTTAATATGATGAAACAGAAATCTTTTAAATTCCTCTACTTACCAATTGTGCCTTCCACCTAAAGTCTTTGCAGGTTTAATGTTAATTCACTGGTGTTTAACGTGTTAGCCACATTAGCATGCTTTCAATTTCATTCTGCCTCCATTATTGAGTTCATGATATGAACTTGGACATTGCTTTTTATGTGCTTGTTCTTAACATGGTTAAGAGTGTTCACACCACCTTAAGACATTATGCAATGTTAAAAATTTAATAGAATAGGTATTAGATTGGTATTTACCCATCATTCTCAATTTGTAAAATCAGACGTTAAGTGTTAACTCTTATCAACTTGTGTTGCATCTTACAGATTTCGCTTAGATCTGAGGATCAATAGGCAAATGCAGGATCCTTTTGGGTTTTCTGAGCATTCCTTCCAGAGACCTAAGGCAAAGCCACCAAGAAAACAGGTTGGTCTTCTTCAGCCGAAGGCCCCTTCACAGTTTTTTGACAGCAATACAAGAAAATCTGATTCAGTTAAGACATCCAAAAGGCCAAAGAAGAAAAACGTACCGGAAACAGACAAAGTGCAGTATGTGACAGATAATTATGATAAATCGATGCTAGCAACATCATCGAAGAAACCTGTTGTTAGATCAATAATAGATTCGACGAATATGACTGACAAAGATAGTCGCAATATGTATAGGGTTTTAAAAAGGAAATTTACGAATTTAGAGTTAGAAAGCATTAGGCTTGCTGAAGAGCTGGAGATGACTGATAATGAAGTAAAACAACTAGAAGGTGAGAAGAGTTTACTTCTGGATGAGCTACTTATTCTGGAAGGTCTCGCGTATAACCCTTATCCTCCGGTTCAGTGACAGTCAAGTAAGACTCTATGAACCTCTCTTGCAAGTTATGGCTTTACTTTATTTTCTCATCAAAATACACAAGTTCGTATTTTTTGGATTCGGTAACAGTATCCAGAAAAGATATTTGACCTTAACATTTATATATATGTAGGGAAATTCTTTTCTTGTGTTGTATATTATCATCATGGGAAGTGTTGTCTTTTTCGCATCAACATGTTAAAAATGCTTATTGTGGATTCTGTAACTGTATCATAACATTTATGTGTATACGGAATTTCTTTTCGTACATTGTATATTATAATTATGGAAATGTTGTCATTGATTGATTTGAAGTTATGGCTTTGCCATATTTGCGTCTCTTTTTAACATTCAGCTCTGCAACCTGAAAAGATATTTGATTGTTGTGTGTCATAATATTCATGAAATTATGTTTAATAAGGAAATTATATTCTTGCATTAACATTGTAGTCAATGGTCATCAATATCTTTGAAGTTCTGCCTTTACTTTTGTTTTTCTCTTTCTTACATCCAAATATTTTAGTTGTGCATTCAGTAAGTGTAACCAGAAGAGAGATATTTGATCATATCAGTTATGCTTATACGGCTTTGAACTCATGGATTTATTTATTTATTTGTCTGGTTTTTGGATTTAGTAAGTGCAGCAAGTAAAGATATATTCGGTCTTAAAAGTTGTGCCAATGGTGTGTGAGATAATCTTGGAGGTGTTATTGGTTAACCACGTGTCATGAATAGCTGAGCATTACTATTATTATATAAGAAATTCTTTAATTTGTATGTAATAATCATGGTAAGTCTAGTCACTAGTTGCTTATTTAAGATTCATGATCACACACTAATGAAGCTGAAAATTGATCAAGATGTCTTAAAGAGACAAAGGCCGTTGTAAAGTGTAGCATATTGAACGTGGCATGACCACAGAGTTTCTTTACACATTCTACCATATTCATTATGGAGATAGTAAGGAAGGTTACTAATATTCTCAATTTGTGGAAAGTACACACTCTTGAAGGTATCAGTGGACCAATTTATATATGCTATGCATCAAATTGCATTATCCATGTGTCCATTATGTTTAGGATAGCCTTAGCAGTATTGCCACTGTCGATATGATGCTAAAGTCATGACATCCCCATCTACTAGCTCTTTATTGCTTGCATTATAGATTGGCCATTCTTGGGTTTTATGCGTTTATTCTTGAGCATGAATCAGCCTGCAAGTACAAAAAGAATGTATAGAAGCTTAGGGTCAAGTTGAGTTTACATTTCTTAGTAGCTTCCTCATAATGCTTCATGTTAATCTCTTTTTCTTCTTCTTATACTCTCGTGTCTTAGTCATTCATACATTGACATATCCCCCAAATCATACTAAAATGGTCAGTGTAGTTAAGGTCAACCTAACTTGAGAAGCTCATCTCACTTGACGATTGCATCTCCCATGGATATAATCTCATTGGTCTCATAAGTCATTCTAACCTTTCAAATATGTTAATAATATTGTTTCATTTCATTTCACAATATAGAGTTGGAGTTTATCATTAAGCAATTTTTCTCTCACTAAACATGATAGTTAACCTTAAACATTTGCCTTATATTGTGTATGAAAACATGCACAATTCCAATGGCCTTGTTCCATTGAATGTAATCTCCTTCATGACATGAACTTGATTTCAGAGAAGATGGACAAACTTATGGTTGACACTAAGACCATCTTTTCCATCGGAGGTTGTATTTACTCATTGTTATTTGCAAGCATGTTCAATTGTGCTATATATAGAGAATATCTTGCAAATTTACAACGAACTCACAATCTCGTAAGAGTCAACAATGAACTTAAAATATGGATTATGACGATTGTCTATGAAGATGACACAATAGACAAGTCTTGATACCAAACATGATACTTGCAAATCAAGCACGCTATCCTCATTGAAGCTTCACAATTAATGCAATATCTTGTCATTACTATTAAAGAATGATAGGTTCCCTAGATTACAAAGTTCCTAAAAATGAGAACACCTAGATCACCGGTTTTACACTTGATCACCTATAGTAACAAGTTGCTCCTTGTTGAAAAGAGTACAAATCACCGGTTTTACACTTGATCGCCTATAGCAACAACTTGCTCCCTCTTGAAAAGAGTACAAATCAAACATGGCCGGTTTTGCACTTGGTCATCAATAGTAACAACTTGCTCCTTGTTGAAAAGAGTACAAATCGTCGGTTTTAACTTGAGCACCTATAGTAAAAACTTGTTTCCTATCCAAAAGAGTACAAATCAAACGTTGCTGGTTACGCAGGAGACAGAAAACTTTTCGAGCAAGGTTAGAAGTAAGGGTCCTTGAGCATTAACGGTTTCGGGCAGGCAATCAGTGAAGGATGTCTTGAATGTTTCGGTCGATAGTTCGCGCTGTTTCATTGTGTATGAATGAATGAGAGGAGGCCATCGTCGATCGGATCGTAGAATATCGTATTATATCATATCATATCATCGGAAAGGTTCTCCCAAGAGAATCACTCATTCAAAAGAGAAGAGAAGACACCATGTTGAGAAGAGAGAGGTTGAGAGAGAGTAGAGAGAGACAGAGAGAGACAGAGATAGGGAGAGAGAGAGAGAGAGAGAAAGAAAGAAAGAAAGATATATTAACGTCTTCTAAGGCCAAAATTGGCCCATGAGACAAATGGTGTACAACAAAAATGGGATATTTACCCATTCATCGAAAGTAAAAATAAAAATAAGATAAAATAGAGTTTAAGCTAAATAGTTCTAAGAAAACAACAAACATGTTCTACAATGAGAATGATTCTATACTAGGCCTAATTTCATTTCCATCCAAGTCTCTCGAAGAGAAGCGGGGGGTCAAAGGGTTGCCATGTGGATGTGGCCCGTGGTCCCCATGTAAGAGGTACCCCAACCATAGCTTCGAGTCGGCGTAGCTCACGTTCCCTTATCTTCTTAATCTTTTCTACTCCACGTTGACTTGTGTTGAAGCCCAACATCCGAGGACGTTTGGTTGCTCTTTGTATTTCTGCTTCCTCAAGGGAGAGGCCGAGCGGCATAAGTGTATCCACATTCATCGTCTCCCCATGTTCCTGAAAAATTACACTAGGTACATGTTGATGAGTAGTAAAAGGGTTATGATTAACACTTTGTAATTTATCCTCCCTATGTTGTTTTAGCTCTAAGATATACCTACCTAGTCTCTTTACACTCGGGGTATCTAATAGTTTGGAGAGGGTGGGAGAGGGTCCTAGTATGTCTTGGTATTCCGCCCGTATCTCGGCATAAGTTGGGCACTTGCATGTGAAGTGATACTCATCCTCTATCTCTATGTGGCATAACCTACATAGCCTTTCCTCTCTAGGGACTCTATTAGCTCGACCATTCTCAATCTCAAGTTGGTGAGATGATATCCTAAGTTGTCCAATGGCCACCCTTAGTGCATTTGATAAGAAAGTATCTAGGTATCTTGGTCGTGTAATAAACCCTAACTTAGAGAAGTGCAAGAAGTGTTCCTTATAGTACACCATTTTAGATGGGAGTGGCTCTCGTGGGGTGATCCATTTGTATCGAGTGTAGATTTGCCATATGTCTTGGCGTATCACTTTATTACGATCTTCACGAGAGATTAAAGTTTGATCAGTCCCATGGTTGTACTTAAGGGGAGGTAGGTTATTGATGTCTATGCCATTTGCAAATAACCAACTCACCACAATGCTATACCAAGAGTTGGTGTCTCCAGACACATGTAAGGATCGGGATGCCTCAAAGGCTCGACGGGATATCCTATCTTGTGGTTGACTATGTATCCGATGAATAAAAGCTACCACTTGAAAGAGTGCTTCTACTAACATCGGGGGTAGGCTAAACTCCGCTCTAATAATGTCATGTGGTACTGTCGATTTGCTTCGGAGTTGACGTGATAACATCACCACTAAAGGTCTCTCCAATTGCGTCCACATGAAAGATGGTAGACCTGGAGCCCATACTACTGATGCATACATGAGGGACGGGGTCACTAATGAGTCGAAAAGCCATCCCTTAGTCCGTGGCTCTTGAAAGTATGCTTGGTGGCATTGTCTCTCTAAGAGTGAGAGGGATGCATATCCTCTCGTTAGCCTATCTTTGGCTGCCTGGGTCATCGAGAATTTACCTGAGCGAGCACTAAAAGTGACTCCCAAGTATACATAAGATCCCACCACCTCAACTAGTTTATGAGAGAGGATGAGGTGACATTTACTCCTAACTCTGGACGATGTATGAAAGATAAGGACTTTAGTTTTCGCTAGATTCACTACCAGTCCTCGTTGTGTACAAAAGTCATCTAGGGCATTAAGATGCTTTTGTAGGTCGTGTTCCGACTCCGAGAGCAAGACAATGTCGTCTGCGTAGAGTAAGAGACTAACTTGCGTATCCCCAATAGCCACTCCTTTGCCTCCCTTACGAGAGAGAGAGAGAGAGAGAGAGAGAGAGAGAGAAGAAGAAGAAGAAGAAGATGCTTTGCGTAAAAATAGACCCACAAAAAAACAGAAGATAAAGAAAAACACGACCTCCCCCACCACACCCACAGAAGAAACACACAGAGATCGGCGAAGCAGAGGAAGGAAGGAAGAAAGACAGACAAACAGAAGAGCAGGAGCAGGAGGAGGAGGAGAAGAAGCAACATTTGTGTAAGATCAAGGAGAAGAAGTTGAATTCCTGGGATCTCTGTAGTGCAGAAGAAGAGGAAGAAAACGAAGAAGTCGAGAGAGAGAAAGAGAGAGAAACAAAAGGGTTTCAAGAAGAGGAGAACGTGAAGCAAACGAAGCAAGCTCGAAGAAGAAGATCGAAAAGAAGAACCAAGAAGAAAGAAGGAAGGGAGCTTCTCCATCGCCATGCCGAGCTTCAAGACACCCTTCAATGGCTACTCGGTCAAATTCAGCCCTTTCATTGAGAGTCGGCTGGCTGTGGCCACTGCCCAAAACTTCGGCATAGTCGGTAATGGACGCCAGCATGTCCTCGAACTCGCTCCTAATGGGAGCATCGTGGAAGTTATCTCATTCAATACAAACGATGGCCTCTATGATTGCGCCTGGTCTGAAAACAATGAGAACATCCTTCTCTCTGCGAGTGGTGATGGTAGCCTCAAGATATGGGATTTATTTGCACCACCCTTAGCCAACCCTATCCGGAGTCTGGAAGAACATACACATGAGGTATCATCTGTTGACTCTAATCCTATTCGTAAAGATTGTTTTCTTAGCTCTTCTTGGGACGACAGTGTTAAGCTTTGGACAATTGACCGGCCACAATCGCTTCGCACGTTCCGTGAACATACATATTGCGTGTATAATGCCACATGGAACCCACGTCATGCCGACATTTTTGCCTCGGTCTCGGGGGATTGTACACTTAGGTGTTGGGATGTGAGAGAGCCCAATGCGATCCTTGTTGTTCCGGCCCATGAGTATGAGATCCTAGGATGTGACTGGAACAAGTACAATGATTCTTTGATCGTTACAGGTTCGGTTGATAAGTCTATTCGAGTATGGGATGTGAGAAACCATAGACAACCAGTCACCGTTATGCAAGGTCATACCTATGCGGTTAGAAGAGTAAAATTCTCGCCTCATCATGAGAATTTGATTGCTTCCTGCTCTTATGATATGACCATGTGTATGTGGGATTATCGGGCTCCTGAAGATGCTTTGCTTGCTAGGTATGATCATCACACTGAGTTTGTAGTAGGTCTTGATATGAGCATTCTTGTTGAAGGTCTGCTCGCTAGTAGTGCATGGGATGAACTCGTATATGTATGGCAACATGGAATGGACCCAAGAGCTTAAAAGGTTTCCTTAGGTGAAATATATAAATATTTTTTGCTTTTGCTTGAATGGATATTTCACAAAATGTGAATTTGCCACAGTTTTCCATTAATGTGTCTGAAATCTTGAGTGACCTTCATGGGGCTTTTAAGTGGATTGTATTTTGTATAAAACCCATGGATGTGGGGAATGAACTGTACGCACCGTTTGCTTTGCTTGTATAGAAGAAACAAGTAATTTCTATTCAGAGGTGTAACTCGCTTTTCATTGTGTAATAGATTTTATTTATTGGATATCTTTATTCACAACTTTATCTGCTCAACCAAGGGGGTGGTAGTACTACTTTAAGTCGGTGATATTATATTATTTCAGCTGAGTCCTTCTAAGGTACTTTTTAATGAAAATACCTAGCATGATCAATACGTATCCATCATACTTAGTAAAATTGAGTATGTAGATCATCATCTGATGACATTATAATATCAATGCCTGATAAAACCCAAATGCTAGTGCATGCGACATAATTTGCAGAAATATTTTGCTCGACAGGAAGAAGGGAAATACTACCTATCACAGGTTTGTGCACAGATGCTATTGCTGATACAGATTTTGGATTAGGGTATAGTTCACAGTTTAAAAAAACAATTGCTGATCTAAGTAAAAACAGTTTACTAAAGAAAAGTGAGGATAGAACATTTTGCTATCGAGAGAGTAATGTGTCCAGGCTTCTTTTTATGCCTATTAGGGAATTTCATGGGGAGATGTGGTGCCACTACTATGACAAGATGTTGGATAAAATGGTTTGTTAAGACAGAGAAGTAAGACTAGATTGAGGGGCTTCGGTTCGTTATAGAAGCGTGATATGCCATCCATACCACAATTGTGTTCACAACATTTATAGGAGGGTACTACTTTACTTTGGGCAATCCTCAGCAAAGTTGTGCAACCATGCAGTAACATTCTGGAGGGCAAGAAAGGCTAAAAGATCAGAATATAATAAAAGTCATAAGAATGGATAAATCTCTGAATGGTTTGGTGACTAGAGTACTTAAAAGGGAACCATGGATATATTGACAAGGAGTTACAGAATTCCAAATCGAAAAATGGATGTTGATGATATGAGTGTGAAGACTGTTAATATGAAAAGCTTGTAAGAGTTGAGAGGTGAAACACCTTACATGCTAAAAAACTATGAATTTAGTAAAGGAGTTTGAATGCTATGACATTTCAAATCTTGATGAAAATTGAAAGGAGGTATGGCAAATTCAAAGGGTGAAGACAGGTAGGGAAATATTGAGAAAGTTATTCACATGAATCAGTGGCAGAAAATAGAATAGGGAAATTGCAAGAGCAGTTTTTTGCTTGTGTTTATAAGGTTCCAAGAAGCAACACCCATTGATCAGCTTCATGTGCATAGACCCATTTCCTTCTAAGTTCTGCCCTTCTATGTGTTGTTCCTTTGTTTTATGCCATCTCATTATAGCAAGGAATGCCCGATTTGTTTTAATCAATGTGTATCCGGTGGCTCATCCCAACCACAAAGACATTTTTTCATGGTTCTTAGAGAGCAAGGGTCTTCTTGTATACAAATAAATATATTGCTAGTGTTTAATATCTTGCATGTCATAATTACATAAATGTAAGTGGGATAATTACATAATTACATATAGTGCGTTTAATATTGGGTTAAATTGCAAGAACTAAATGCCCATGGTTACGTTGTCGATGTTACATGCATTCACATTTTGTTGTCATGTGAAGTATTTTGTCCATATCCAAGCATGACATCTAATTTACCTTATTAATACATGGCATATATCTAATATGTATAGTTCTTACTAAATATAAACATACTAATTGCATTAGTGCTCTCTTACAAAAGATATTGATTGAGCTAGTCAAATCTCCAACTTTAGATGTTGAATTAAATAACGAGAACTAATGTTATGGTTGCATTCTCTATGCCCATTCCTACATCATATCAACTACCTTGCAAACACTTGCCCAATGTTCCTTTATCATCCAATAGATTGTAAAAATAAGACATATATGATGTTCTAGCCATTGAATAATGTTGACATAATCGTCCATTTATCTAGATATTAACAAATCCCATCCATGTACTTCATAGCCCACATTTACACATGGCAAGCTATGTAATATTATTCCTTGTGATTAGCAAAGTATTTACCTTAGATGAATTTGCAAAATATCTCACTTTGACAAGAACAATATTCAAATCTGTCCATGCTATAGAATAATGTTGGATGCTTGATACTAGAAAAAGACATTCTTGGTTCTTTTGGAAATTGAGAACGTCCATATATATGTTAGGTTGAAATCAATTTGGCATGTAATTTGGAACAAGATGTTATTAAGATGGGAAAAGACAAAGAGAAATTAATAAATTATATATCCTACATGCCTCGTGGACATTGGAGAGAAACAACCAATAAATAAACAATATGAATCATTGAGGAATATAAGTACCCCAAATAAACAATATGAATCATTGAGGAATATAAGTACCCCCAATTTGGGTCCAATACTGTTTAATTTGACGTGTTATTCAGTTTAGATTGGTTAGGGCCTAGGCTAACCTCATATGGTTTTATGTCACATCAACCAAGTTTTTTGTGTTTGCAAAGTGGTATGATTAACGTCTTTTTTATGTCTATGTTTCTTTGATTCATGTATTCAACGTTTTGTAGCCCATCCTAGGCATTCACCATTACATGATGTAGTTATTAGATGATCATACTTCTTTTGTCTTTAAGATATCTACCTATCTTCTATGTGTTGTTTTTCATTAAGTTGTGCCTACCAATAAATCCATTAAGTCGAACCTCCTTAAATACTTAGTGAAGAGAAGCTCTATTGTATCTATCTTCTTGTTGATCACCGGTGGTGAATTTATGCTTACCCATTGCTTTGCTTTTTTATTAGTTTGACAATTATGCAAATCAGTTTGCTTCAATAGGTTTAAGTTTGTCATTTAGGAATTCCATCAGTGTAGAAAACATTAACAATTACAATCACTTGCTCTCATACCACTTGGGCCCTTTAGGCACACCTCTAGATGCCTTGTCAATACACTTCAATAAGATAACCTCAAAACAATATGGTGAAATGTGAAACTTATTTTACCAAGAGACTAGAAGAGTTCATGCTACTTATTGATATTCTTCGATTGAATAATGGAGGATGAGAAGATGTTCTATGTGGTGGCATGGCAAAATTGAAGAGATGATTTTGTATGAATAAGGTTGTGTGACAATCCACAAATGTTAGTATCAAAACTACCTCTAGGAAGATACTTAACACCCTTCTTAAAAGCATGTACTTTTTTATCGGTGAAATACATTTCTTCTATGGGCAAAAGCCTATTCAAGGCCAATACGAGGAGGGGTGACCTATGGTGCATTGTACGTTTTCTACCTCATGTATGCATCGTGAACAAGATGAAAAGGACGTCAAAATGTGACACAATGATGCAAACGGAATTAAAGATTCAAGCAAGTCCAAACGCAACTTTCCTAGGCCTCCAGATGGCTCTAGTATCTACATTTCCACTCATGTTTGATGTCCACCACAAAGTGGGTGATGCACCAAACTTTCGAGATGTGGCGCAACACACACCATGTGTAAATGGAATAGAAGGCACCCATGAATTAACCTCATCTTGGGAGCAAGCCCCTCTTTGGGGGAATGTTTCTTTTTTCCGATAATATGCTAATAAGTTTATAGAAATTACATAAGTAGGTTCCTATACATACATTATGGATTTTCGGCTCGACTCGATTCGGCTCCCGCCCAAAGTTTTTCGAAGCTGATGGACAAGAGATAAGATTAGACACAACATATACACAAACACTTCATAAATAAGTAAACAACTCATTGCTTTCTCTGGTCAGCTCAATCACATAATTGAGTAGAAGGAAGGAGAGAGAGAGAGAGATATGGATATGGATATGGAGATTGAGGAAGTATTGGACAAGCATACACTAGCTTGCTATGAGAGAGGCAAGCTAACACTTCGAGATTTCGAATGGGAAGACGAAATCATAAGGCCCCATGTTGCATTTGATGACTATACCAGGAGCAATGACATACCCATCATTGATTTGCAACCCCTTCTTCTGACACCACATCCTCAGCACCTTGGTAAGCAAGATATTAAGGAACCTATTGAGCTTCTTAAGCATTTAATGGTTGCCGAGATTTTACAGATTATGCTGAACCCCCAAACATAGATCACATGAATGTTATTGAGGCAGATTTGTGGTGCTCTTCATTCTGTTTTCTTTCCTTAGATGGTGCCTTTTATTGTGGTGCTCTCACCATATCATGATTATCAATTGTGTTCTTGAATATGGTGTTTCCATGGAGGTTCATTTTGCTCTTATGTCTGGTGTTTCCATGGTGTCAGCATAGATCAGATGAATATGCTGTTTCCATGGAGGTTCATTTTGCTCTTATGTATGGTGTTTCCATGGTGTCAGCATAGGTCACATAATCAACCATCACCATCATCTCCCATATATTGTTTGGCTTATGATCTACACATATCCAGATGAATCAGCATCAAAAACTTGGTCATCATCGACGACAATCAAAGAGCTAACAAGAGCAGCGAGAAGCACCGGATTCTTCCAAGTGGCAAACCATGGAGTACCGCTCCGATCCCTCCGAACACTTCAACAATACAGCCGAAGGTTCTTCGATCTGCCATTCGAGAAGAAAGCCGAGGTAGGGAGACTATTGGGGAAGCTCTCGGGCAACAGGGAGAGGCAGTGAGACAGGTTCTTCTGTGGTTATGGGCCCGGGAACGATTCCGGAGCTTGAAACAAGTGGCGGTCCGAGTTCCTTCGAGTCGCTCCTCGTGTCGCCGGTCTCTCACGAGTTATCGATGCTCTCCTCCCGCCCATCGGCCACGAGGACCCTTCATTCAGGTTCTTTCTCTCTATTCTCGCCCCTTAGAATTTACCCAAGTTTGTGACCCGAAATTGGGCCTTTGTAAGTACGTAAGACGTCTCCCCGCCAATGCGAGAATATCGACAAAGGGTTCAAGGATCCTCTACTAGAATTGTAGCGTATAACTCTTACTGAAAAGATCTTAGCGAGATGAATCCAGAACACTAATGCTCGAGAATTCCGAAATGAAAGTTCCTACATTTCTCCTCACAATCAACTCCAAAACTTTCCTGATGACAACTTGTTTCTTATCGGTTTATCAGCTTAGAGAGAATCATTGGGGAATATTCCAAATGTTTCAAAGGCCCAACATCCGGTCCAAAGTTTTGGGCCCCATTCCATACAATTCTAATTAGCTAATGACCATCATTGTCATCTTCTTAGAAGTTACAAGGACTGAAACTCTTCAAATGGTTCCCTAGATACTTTTTAAATGATTTTTATGTTTTTCATCATCTTGCTACTGGCTTCTCAAGAGTGATTGTAGATCATCAACATCATATATATATATATGATTAGGTTAAATTCAATAAGAAATATCCATGGGTTCGAAACCTTGATCATATTACAATTAAGATAGACCATTATGAAGTGATCCACATCATAACAAGCTAGGTTCAATGATAGTAGGAAATGCTCTCCCAATGCTATTGCATAGAGGCACATCCAAACTTCATTAATTTGTCAAATATTGTAGGGCTAATGACTTCCTTCATAAGCTGGTAACCTTGAGTACTCTAGAGAGAATCAAAACATAAGGAAAAGTGGGATCTTTCATATATGAAATTGCACACAAAGGTGAAGCCTTGCCTATATTTGAAGCTAAGAATGTGGCATATCATATAATATTAGCTCTATCTTGTTGAATTAACAAGCTCAAGCATCAAGACTATGGCTTTATCTTGACATTATGAACATGATATCTTATTTAATAAAAATTGCTATTAGAATTCATAAATGTGAAAGTCATAAGGTAATGATGATTTATTATTATTATAGTGAAGCAATTGAAGATTGCACAAAGGGTTTTTCGGCATTAGCGGAGAAGTTGGTTGTGTCGTTATTGAAAGGGATTGGCATTACTGAGGAAGATGAAGAATTTAGAAACATATACAAGAGTCATGTCGCACATGGTGGCGAAGATACCATTGGTTTGAAGATAAACCACTATCGTAAATGTCCTCAACCAGACAAGACCCTTGGTTTAATTCCCCATACCGATGTTTGCATTCTTACTATCCTATATCAAGATGAGATTGGAGGTTTGCAAGTCCAACAAGATGGAACATGGATAAACATTCTTCCTCGTTCTGACCTATTAGTTGTGAATGTGGGTGATATACTTCAGGTATGTTGCACTACAACTTTTGTGCATGATAAAGAATAAGGTATATATCCATGTAGTACAAAGATTAATTCAATATATCATGTAACACCGTGCCTTGATATTGATGACAATCACATCATCTTTGTAGAGAAGGCTTTCAAACAACATGAGGCTTATCGTAAATAATATTAGTAAAATTAATGTAGAATGGAAAGTAATATTGTTACGTATAATTTCATAAGTTCAATGATCCAAATAGTATTATGCATCGAATTGTTACAATGGTGTAGTAGGTGATATCTACCTTGATATTAGTTTAAGATGTTAAACTATGGTGTTGATGCACATCCATGTATCAAATAGTATTATGCATCAAATCGTTACAATGGTGTACTAGGTGATATCTACCTTGATATTAGTTTTAAGATATAAAAATGTGTTGTTCATGCATATCCATGTATCTCTAGATCAAGTTTCCAAAGCAAGCAATTAAACATCAAGTTATCAGCAATATAATAGAATGCACCATGCATATTTTATTATGTAGTTAATGTCAATTTCTAATATTACTAATGTCTTCTTGTTGTACAGGTATGGAGCAATGATGAGTTGAAGAGTGGCATGCATCGAGTCGTTTTAAATACTACGGCATCACGATATTCTATTGGCTATTTTTGTAACCCCAATCTAGACATCATCTTAGCTCCATTTCCAAAGTCATTGAAAAGCTAGCCTTGCAAATTTAAGAGCATGGCTCTATCCAAATATCGAGCTGAAGTTTTTGCTTCAATTGATACTGTGAAATGCTCTCAAGAATAGCCTCCATTTCATTATGTCTCAAGTTACATTTTATAGACTCTCTCTTAGCGTGGAGGGTGTTCTCCCGCTCCAATTAGCTCTACTAATTATGGGGCTTGGTGGGGGCCTAGTTTGGGTGTGGTGCATGAGGCTTGGTAGGGGCCTAATTTGGGTGTGGTCTATGTGTGGTGCATGGGGCTTGGTAGGGGCCTAATCTAGGTGTGGTCCATGTGACCACCACAATTCCCCCTTGTAAAAAAAAAGAAGAAGTTACTGTGCAATCGAAGCGCGACGAGGCGTGGACGACGGTTCCAGACAGGGGGATGATACGGGCGTGGGCGTAGGCATGAGTGTGGGCGGGGGCGGTGGTAGTTGATGGAAGGGCTTCATGCGAGACTGGTGAGCAAAGGTAGAGCGGTTGTTGGAGGCGCGGCGGAGCAGGTATGTAGTGTCGCGTATCTGCTTTTGAACTTCGAAGGGACCGATCCATCGGTGCATGAGCGATTCGCTGAGACCGCGACGACGGATGGGGAAGTAGACGAGGACTTTGTCACCGACGTGGTATTGATGGTCGACACGGCCTATATCGTGTTGTCGTTTTTGGCGTAGTTGTGCCTGGTGCAGGTTGCTTGTGATGGCTTTGCGGAGGAGGGGCTGGAGTTGTTGTAGGTGGGACCACCAAGACATTGCGTCAGCGTGGAGTCGTGTGGTTGGTTGCGGGACTGCCACTTCTGGGGGTAAGCGCGGGTCCCTTCCGTAAAGGGCCCGAAATGGGCTAATGCGGGTAGAGGCTTGCACAGTTGTGTTGTAGGCATGCGTAACGAAGGGCAAGATTCGGTCCCAGGTTGAGTGCAGCGGATCGATGTAGGCTGAGATTTGTTGTTTTAAGGTTCGATTGAGGCGCTCTGTCAACCCATTCGTTTGCGGATGGTAGGGTGACGTGAATAACTGTTGGATTCCTAGTTGTGTTGAAACGAGGCATAGGAGCTCACCGTTGAACTAGGGTCCTCGATCGGACAAGATTTGGAGTGGGCAACCGTGGGGGAAGATGGTTTTTTCCAATAGTTTGGAGGCGATGGTCATAGCCTTTGCATCTGGGATAGCGGCCGTCTCAGCCCAACGCGTCAAGTACTCGGTGATGACGAGGATGAATTTGTTCCCTCCTTGTGACTCGGGAAAGGGGCCCATAATGTCCCATCCGACGATTTCAAATGGAGCTTGAACTTGTATCGAATGTAAGAGGCCTTGAGCCACTTGAGGTGATTTGATGGCCTGACATAAGTTGCATGCTTTGATGTAGGAGGCGACCTCGTGGCGTAGCCCAGGCCAATAGAATTTGCGACGAATTTTGTCGAGCACCTTATGAAAACCCAAGTGGCCAGACAACGGGTGATCGTGGAAGAAACGAAGGTAAGACTGGCGTAGTTGCTCAGGCACGTAGACTCGGGGTTCTTTGCCTACTTGACAAAAAAGTAGGACATTATCCTGGATCATGAATTGCTTGGTGAGGGATGATGTCGGTTCAGCTCGTAGGCGGTGGTAGATATCTTGGATTTGTTTGTCGTGTTGTTGCATGTTGGCCATTTGGGACGAGGATATGGGGAAATCGATTGTGTTGGAGGTGATCTGGTTCGCCTGAAAGGATATGCGGGATAATCCATCGGCGACGATGTTTTGTGGACCATGGCGATAGCGCAGAGTGAATGTGTAATCCTGTAGCGCCAAAACCCAACGAAGTAAGCGGCCGGGTGGATGAGCCTTCTTTATGAGGGAGAGCAATGGCTGATGGTCGGTTTCGACTGATGTATTTGATCCGTGAAGGTATGGGTGGAAACGATGGAATGCCCAGACGATGGCGAGGAACTCTTTTTCAGTTGTCGAGTAATTTTGTTCGGCTTTGGTAAGTGACCGACTGATGTAGGCAATCGGGCGGAGTTGGTCGTTGTCGTCGGATTGGAGCAGGACCGCACCAAGGCCGACATTGGAGGCATCCGTCTGCAGATGGAAAGGCTTCATGAAATCAGGGTGGGCCAGGAGGTCAGAGGCTTGGAGTGTTCTCTTGAGCTGCAGGAAGCTGGATTCGCAGGCTTCGGTCCACAGGAAGGGTGCGTCTTTTTGTAGGAGCGCGCGTAGTGGGGCTGACAGGTCGGCTAGCCGTGGGATGAAACGAAGAGAGAACGTGAGGAGGCCGAGGAAGCGTTGAAGCTGCTTGACTGTGGTGGGGCTGGGGCGTGGGAATTTTTGGACTGCTTCTGTCTTCTCCGGGTCCATTTGTATTCCGTCGGAGGAGATGACGTACCCAAGGAAGCGGAGGCACGTACTACCCCATCGGCACTTCTTCCATTGCAACTGCAATCGATAGCGTTGAACACAAGTTAGGACCTCCCGAAGGACTTGAAGGTGTTCTGCCCAAGTGCTTGTATGTACCAGAATATCGTCTAGATAGACGATGACGACACAGCGGGTGATGAGATCATCGAAGATGGCATTAACCATTCGCTGGAATGTGCTCCCCGCATCAGATAGGCCAAAGGGCATCCGTGTGAACTGAAAAATGCCTTTCCTAGTGCGGAATGCAGTTTTGTGGGCATCGTGAGGATTCATCGGGATCTGCCAATATCCGGAGGCTAGATCGAGGGAGGTGAAGTACTTTGATTTGCCAAGCTGGTCGAGGAGGTCATCGATACGAGGGAGAGGGTATCGGTCATGGGTGGTGACATGGTTCAGTTGTCGGAAGTCGACACAAAAGCGGTAAGAACCATCCCCTTTCTTTACCATGTGTGGCTCCGAGATCCACTCGCTCTTGGAAGGTGTGATAATCCCTTGTTGGAGCATAGTTTTGACGGCGTTGTCGATGCGCTCGTGGTCGAGAGGCGAGCGACGTCGGGGAGCTGCGTTGATGGGGCGGGCGTTGCCTGTAGGAATCGTGTGGTGAATCGGAAAACGGATCGAGGGAGGTTTTACAGGTGGTGTAGACAACGAGGGAAAGGTGGCGAGGAGCCGTCTGATGTCGTTGATGCGCTCCGCCGGTGATATCAGGTACTGTGTGTTGCTGATGTGGGTGGTATCCCGCGGAGTAGTGAAGAGCGCGATCGGAATGTGATTTGGGAGGATGAGCTGTTGTGCGGAGAAATCGAGACAGGCTCGACTATGGAGGAACCAATCACATCCCAAGGTGATTGGGAACAACTGGCGCGGGAGGACGTAGAAACGATGGTGGATCTGGGCGGAACTAATGGTGAGCATGCACCTGACTTGCGTATGTGAGTGGTACACCCGTTGTTGGTCGCCGAAGAGGATTTTAATGGGCGGTGCGTGGCTCGTGGGAAGTTGTAATTGGGTGACTAAATCTGCGCTGATGGAAGAGATGCTGCTGCCGGAGTCGAGGAGAACTTCTTGGGTCGTGTGCTGGAGGCGGGCGATTGTGGTACAAACGGGCGAAGTTGATGAAGTGGAGGCGTGGACGTGCGGGGGCGGCTCGATCGTGGGAGAAACGGGAGAAGTTGAGGACGTGGAGACGTGGACGTGCGGGGGCGGCTCTCCCTGCGGCACCCCGCGCATTAGTTTTCCGGGAGCTCAGAGAGGGAGGCAGCGTCAGCCAATTGGACGTTCTGCTTCTGTTGGTGATTCTGCCACTTTCGGCAGTGACGCCGAATGTGGCCATAGTTGTTGCAGTAGAAACATTTGGGGCGTCCCTGGCTGTCTCGTTCGGGCAATGCACGCTTGGCACGTAATTGCGCGTTCTGGATGTCGATGTCCATGGGAGTGACGGCTGGTATAGTGTTTGTATGATCATGACTGAGATTACCTGGTGTGTGCATGTCGTGCGCGTCTGCAGCTTCGATGCGTTGGGCAGTGAGGATGGCTTCGTGTAGTGTCGTCGGGCCTTGATCGCGTACACGGCGGCCAGAAAAAAAACAACTTCATGTCCTCCGACATGTTGGCGTCAGCCCGGCGTAGGATCTGCACAAAACGAACCGCGAACTGGGTGATGGGTTCGCGTGGTTGTTGGGTAATTGACTCAAGTTGTTGTAGGGCCGTCTGGCGGGAGTCTTGATGAGCAAAATTCCGAATCATGGCTGCCCGTAACAGATCCCAGTCGTTGCGTGTCTCTTCGGGTTGTTGTACAAGCCATGTTGCCGCGATATTCTCGAGGAGTGTCTTCATCTCCATTGCCTTCCGAGGGTGTGGCCACTGGTGGTAACTGGCCACCATTTCGAAATGATCCAGCCAAGAGAGGACGTCTTCCGATGGTAGGCCGGAGAACGGTTTTGGGCGAACTCGAGAGTCCGGGAGATTTTGTTGTGGCTCGGATCGTGCTGAAAGAAAGGACAACATGGCTTGGTTAGTATGGTTAACTTGTAAAATGATGTTGGACAGAGCTTGAACCAGTTGGTCGATTGGCGATGTGGGCTGGTGTCCTTGATTGTGTTGTAGGAATTCCGGATTCATCGAGTTTGCGTTGCCGTCGTTGTTGTCGTGTTGCATCGTGGCGGGCGTTGTTGGGGTCGTGAGTTGGGGTGGCTTGGCCCGTCTTCTCCACCAAGATGTGAAATGCTCTCAAGAATAGCCTCCATTTCATTATGTCTCAAGTTACATTTTATAGACTCTCTCTTAGCGTGGAGGGTGTTCTCCCGCTCCAATTAGCTCTACTAATTATGGGGCTTGGTGGGGGCCTAGTTTGGGTGTGGTGCATGAGGCTTGGTAGGGGCCTAATTTGGGTGTGGTCTATGTGTGGTGCATGGGGCTTGGTAGGGGCCTAATCTAGGTGTGGTCCATGTGACCACCACAATACAACTGATTATTTAGGAGTTAAAAGCCTTATGGTTTGAATTACATGGTTTTGAATTTGAACATCAACGAAATTTGTTGGTTGATATCCAAATTTGAAAACTCCTCTCTGATGATCTTTTGCAACCCTAGCTTATTAAATGAAGGATTTGTAAAGTTATTAAGATTTGTCAATTGATAAAAAATACAATTGGGGGTCCCAAGTTGTAGTTGAAAGGAGTAGGATTGCATTTCTTGACAATAAACCTTAAACCCTAAACCTAGTGCAAAGCATCAGACTCATAGTTTGACGATAAAGTGGGAAGTTCACAAAGGAAGGTATAACTCCAAGTTCCAACAAACCTTGAACTGTTATGAATTTAATAGTCACATGGAAGCTCTCATACACCATAGACTAGGTTTAGTGAGGAATGAAATTTCTACAATAGAAACAATTTCAAGTGAGAACAGGGAAGAAGAGACTAGCAAAGCTCTATTTGGTTATTTGTTTGATAGTGGAATGCTAAAGAGAGCTTGGCCGAAATTTTGAGAAGTTGAAATAGAAAATTTTGGGAATGAGAGTTGAAGTGTGGGTTTGAGGCCTTAAAGTCCCCATTAGTTGCTGGCATTTTGATAAAATCTTGATCTAACTAGGACTACCTTAGGCATAAGTGAGATTTTTCCAAAGGAGGATTTTTCTAAAGGAGGCATAAGTGGTTAAGGTGTGTGCTTGCTAAGTACATGGGGTTTCCTTGCGAGAGTTCGAATCTCTCAGGTGAAGCAACTACATACTTCTATTATCAAGTTTAAGAATCAAATAAGTGAATTGATCCAAGTCAACATGTTTTACAAGTTTGGGTGGATTTATTATCTATTTATTTGGATAGTAGATAAAATCTTGTTGCCGTAACCAATATGTTTGTTTGATCACTAGCTTACCTAGAGGGGAGTCCACATGTCACAAATAATTTGGACTTGGCCTAACTTTTGATCACATGGGCATAGAAATCGATACCCAAATGATAAATTGGTGTAAGGAGAATAGGATAGCAAATAGGAAAACCAAAGACTACATTGCAAATATTAACCCCATATGTTGGCTCCAATATTAAGTTAAAATGGCTAGAACATACCCCCATGAAATTATCCTTAGCTCTAAGAGATCCTTAACAATAGTATCGGTTTAGTTCAATTTCCTAGTTTTTTAAATGGTTCGGTTCAATGTTGTTACAGATTATTCTCTTTCAAGTTTATCTTGTTCTGTTTATATAGTTTCAAGTTTTTTTATTGGTGAAATCTTAATTTTAATTTTAGAAAAAAGTGAAGGCATTAGTTTAGTGTTGTTTGAACAACTTGAAAGGGTAGACATAATTGCTTGATTATTTGCTTTGGTTCTAAATATGTTGTGAGTAGTTCGGTTTAAGTTTGACTTTTTTCAAGTGGTTTGGTTTGAACAGCTACGGTTTAAACGCTTCATTTTGAACAATTTAGGTTTTAACGATTTGTTTTGAATGGTTTCAAATGGTTCAGCTAAATTTGGTTCAAGTTCATGTTTGATGTTAAAGGTTCAGTTTTAGGAGCTAGAACATACCCCCATGAAATTATCCTTAGCTCTAAGAGATCCTTAACAATAGTATCGGTTTAGTTCAATTTCCTAGTTTTTTAAATGGTTCGGTTCAATGTTGTTACAGATTATTCTCTTTCAAGTTTATCTTGTTCTGTTTATATAGTTTCAAGTTTTTTTATTGGTGAAATCTTAATTTTAATTTTAGAAAAAAGTGAAGGCATTAGTTTAGTGTTGTTTGAACAACTTGAAAGGGTAGACATAATTGCTTGATTATTTGCTTTGGTTCTAAATATGTTGTGAGTAGTTCGGTTTAAGTTTGACTTTTTTCAAGTGGTTTGGTTTGAACAGCTACGGTTTAAACGCTTCATTTTGAACAATTTAGGTTTTAACGATTTGTTTTGAATGGTTTCAAATGGTTCAGCTAAATTTGGTTCAAGTTCATGTTTGATGTTAAAGGTTCAGTTTTAGGAGCTAGAACATACCCCCATGAAATTATCCTTAGCTCTAAGAGATCCTTAACAATAGTATCGGTTTAGTTCAATTTCCTAGTTTTTTAAATGGTTCGGTTCAATGTTGTTACAGATTATTCTCTTTCAAGTTTATCTTGTTCTGTTTATATAGTTTCAAGTTTTTTTATTGGTGAAATCTTAATTTTAATTTTAGAAAAAAGTGAAGGCATTAGTTTAGTGTTGTTTGAACAACTTGAAAGGGTAGACATAATTGCTTGATTATTTGCTTTGGTTCTAAATATGTTGTGAGTAGTTCGGTTTAAGTTTGACTTTTTTCAAGTGGTTTGGTTTGAACAGCTACGGTTTAAACGCTTCATTTTGAACAATTTAGGTTTTAACGATTTGTTTTGAATGGTTTCAAATGGTTCAGCTAAATTTGGTTCAAGTTCATGTTTGATGTTAAAGGTTCAGTTTTAGGAGCTCCCATGTTGAATAAAAATAGTGGTGCCTCTTTTGGCTTGCACCAATGCCTTTTCTTTTAGCATGCACTTAATCCATGCAAAGGCGTTTGATGTTAGCAAAATGCTCATATTTTTCGATTATTTCATTGTTGTAACTTGTGGATCATAACTCACCATTTCCCCTTATCATTGCTTAACATTGTTTGAACCCTAAACCTTATTCTTCAAATGGTTAGCTCATCATTCGAGCTTAACTTCACTTGATCCATGGTTTTCTTCCGATGATAACATCAACTAAATATTCACCTATTACAAAACTTGGTATTTCTCGTGCTTTTCTCCTTTTGCAAATGGTAATAGTACCATAATTGAGTGGGTTCATCGGTGAATGGGCATTGGGGCATAGTGAATCACCAATAGGTAGGTAATAAGACAAACATTCCATTGAGGAAAGAATTTTGACTTGTCCAAAAAAACAAACTGCCACTGTCCACACAAAGACTCCCTTCAACTTTTGTGGATATGCTTGATTTCCATGTCTACCATGAAATACAAAGGCATTGAGCATATCCCACTTTTTGGGGCAATCTCCAATAGGTCAAGAAAAATGAAAACAATTTCCATTAGTCGAGCAACATAAAATATCTCTCTCACTCTCCCCACTTTCTAACCAATCTGAGAGAGACCCGTCTTTTTTAAAGCTTCGGCCAAGTGAAGAATGTTTCAATTATTATGAATATTCCGTTGGTGATTCTTTTGTCATTTCCTTTCTTATTTTGGTGTCTCATTTAAGTGATTAAGAATGCTGGTAAGTTCTAAAGTGTGTATTAAGAGTTTTAAACTCTTTATTAAAAGGAGGGGATTGTAGGATTGAGAGAGTGAGATCTTAAAGTAATACCTAAGGATTCATTCAATTAAGCATAGATGTAGAGCAATCTCATATAGCTAGTTTGTGCCATATGTGTGGTGTTCTCGGAAGTATTCGTAGTCTAGTTAGTTAGTCCTAAGCATTTTCGGAAGTCGCCAAAGTATGATCCGGACAATCGGGAAATTTCTTCGTTCAAGGCCTTTTTCCAATCGATTGATTAGTTCTAAACATATCCCCAATTTTATGGCTCTAATAAGAACAGGTCTCTATATGTGGAATCAATCCCCCAGAGAAAGTGTTATGATTGGCATCTAATTCATAGGACCATGCCCATGCCCTATATCATATCAATCCAAGGGAAGTATTAAGATTGGTATCCAATCCATGGGGCCATGCCATGCCCCGTGTTGATGCCAATCCACGGGAGTTCCATAGTATGTACTATGAACCATACATACCATGGGTGTTTCAATCATTCGAGAATAGTAAACACCCTTGAAGTACCATATACTTCTGTATTCATTATTTATTATAAGGTAAAATTTTTTGAAGGTAAGAAAGTAAAGGTAAAAAGTTAAAACGGTAAAAAAAAAACATAAGAATGTTTTCATAACATACTCCTTCGTTTGCATTCGTATGAAGAACGAATATTTTCGAATTCCTTCGTTTTCATTCGTATGAAAACGAATTGTTTTCGAATGCATTCGAGTATGTATATTACGTACTATGCATGGGACCATGCCATGCATGCGCTGTGTCACATGAAGCCAAGGAAAGTAGTATGATTGGCATTTAATCCATGGGACTATGCCATGCCCTGTGTCATATAAATCTTCCATAAGTGGCATTTTCTCAGAAGCATAGGGGGCCCGCCCAATTTTGGATGCATGCGGAAGAAGGTAATTTGCTCGTGATTATGCTAATCAGTGCGACAGGAAGAGACAATTGATGTACAAATCTTTTGAATCTTTGTCTGCTTTTGGCTATGGCGGAGAAGAAGAAGAGGAATTAAAGTGAAGAAGACAAAGAAAAATGCTTTATCACAATCATGGCCTTCAATTTTCATTATTACTGTTGCTGATTCTCGGCAAATGCACAAAATGTGGAGGAGGAAGAAGATAAAGAAAGCATAACAGTTAAAGAAGCTTTCATCATTATCACTGGAGAAGAAGAAGAAGAAGAAGAACTACTTTCTGCTGAAGCTTGGCTATGGCGAGCTTGACCTCCAGCATCCCTGTAGAGCTCATCCTTGGGATAACTCTGTCTCTACTATTCCTCATAGGAGGGCTACGGCAGCTATGGAGACCTTCAACCAAGAAACATAAGGGCCAGCAAGGGAGAAGTCCTCCTTTACCTCCAGGTCGTCTCGGCTTCCCTTTCTTCGGTGAAACCCGAGAGTACCTCGGAACACAGAGAAGAGGGGTTCCCTGGAGATTCTTCCATGACCGCATCTCTAGCCATGGGGAGACCTTCAAGACGAACCTAATCACCTTCCCGACAGTAGTCCTGGCCAGCCCTTCTGGTAACAGGAAAGCCTTCTCTAACATCTACACCTCATGGCCCCGTAGCATCGTCTCTGTTCTGGGGACTGAATCCCTGATCGGCCATGTCGGACCGCATGCTACACGTATAAGGAACGCTCTCATGATGTTCTTGCGCCCCGAATCCCTGCAAAGGTACACGCGAAGCATCGATGGCATCCTCGTCAGGTTCATTCAGGAGCATCTCGATGGCAGATCTGAAGTCGTTCTCTTCCCGCTCATGAAGAAGCTCATGTTCTCCATAGCTTGTGAGGTTCTTGTTGGGAGACAGGACAGAGAAGATCACGAAATGCTCCTTCTTCCCTTCGAAACCATGGTGAAAGGCCTCTTTGAGCTGCCGATCTGCATCCCAGGAACCAGATATAGTAAAGCGGTGGCAGCTTCTGACGCGATAAGAAAGCAGTTGCAGGTATGGATCGACGAGAGAAGGAGAGATATGGATGCTGGCTCTGTCACTGAGCATCCGGACATCCTCTCCGGCTTTCTCAACTATAGAGATGAGCAAGGAGAATCATTTTCTGATGAGGCCATCAAGGACAACATCCTCCTGTTGCTCTTCGCAGGCCATGATACCAGCACTTCTGTAGCCACCATGGCCTGCAAATATCTGGCATCCAATCCCGACATAATGGATGAGGTTTACAGAGGTAGGTTTTGTTTGTTGCCCCACCCCAAAATCATTCTCATTTCTTGATCAGGGCACCGCATAAAGTCTGATGATTTTGTATGTGTTTTTGGTGGTGATTTCTCAGAGAACAAGGAGATCACGGCGAGCAAGGCCCCCGGTGAGCTCTTGAATTGGGGAGATTTACAGAAGATGAAGCTTTCATGGCGAGTAGTGCAGGAATCGATGAGGCTGGTGCCGCCAGCACAGGGGTCATTCAGAGTGGCACAGGAGGAGGACATGAGCTTCGATGGCTTCAGGATCCCCAAATCATGGAAGGTGAGAGAGAGAATTCCATGAATTCCATGGAAGCTTTAATCTGATCAGATCTGATCCATATCATTCATGCATTTGGTTGTTATTTTTCCTGCACACAGATAATGTGGTCTGTGCACTCGACTCATCGGAACCCGAAGTATTTCCGGGAGCCGGAGAGGTTCGATCCGTCGCGCTTCGAAGGTGAGGGCCCGGCTCCGTTCACATTCGTCCCGTTCGGCGGGGGCCCGAGGATGTGTCCGGGCAACGAGTTTGCACGCATGGAACTTCTCGTAATCATCCATCACCTCGTGACGCATTTCTCGTGGTCTCTTAAGGACCCCTACGAAGCCGTTGTTGTAGACCCTATGCCATTCCCTGTGAAAGGGCTCCCTATTGTCCTTGAAGCTCGCACCACATGAGCCCTCCAATTTGTAAAAATAGGACTTGATGAAGCAATTGACCCCTTCAAGCTAAGTGACGTCTAAGTTCTAGGTACTGGGTTCAAATATCCCTAAGCCATTGGACAATCGATAAATCAATGTCAACTATGTGCCTTGAAATTGTTGAGAACAAAATACTGAATTCAAAAACATTAGTTCATGGTCCGCAAAGCAGTCCATCAACCATGGCCATTTAAGATGTGACATTACCACTCCATTTCTAATGCATTTGTTACCACCTATTGAAGCTTGTGGTTCCCCATTTGTTCTAATCCACTTTGCCGTCCTTGTATATACATAGGAATTAGTTAATGATATACATAATTTGTTTTTACTTAGGCAACGCTTTTATGCATAATTTGTTTTTACTTAGGCAATTCTTTTGTACATTTGTGGTAACACATTTCAACCTCATGATTTGCGGCAAGCAAGGAATCATATATTGCTATGTTCAAGATGTTTTGCAAGCTCTCCCATTGATTCTTAAAGCTAATATACATGCTCAAATAATTAGCATAAAAAGAACATGAAGACCAGTGAAACCGCTTTCGGATTTTGGAGCTTAAACCTAGCCCAGTCAAACCATCTCTGCCATAAGACAATTTATCCATGCTTTTGTTTTGGTTCAAATAATGATCATCTATCGTGATTTGTTGATACATGTTAGGATTTAGGTTTTCTTTGCACCCCTACCTAAGATGTTAGACGTAGGATGTTAATATCTTCGTCCATATCTGTGAGAATGCCATGTACAAATTCTATAAGCTCAATTAGTTAAGCCCCTTGGTCTTATTGTTGATGCGGAAATTGTAATCACCATTTTACTTGCCCATCATATAAATTAGTGGTTGACTATATTAGCTATTAGGTCCGGCGTAGAATGTAGAGCAAGAGAAATGAGTTGGTGTTTGATGATCTCAATGGAGGATAGACTACAACTGCAAAGGAAATTTGAGTTGTATGGGACATCTGACCAAAGGAGTCACCTTGACATCTTAGAACGCTCTCTAGTGAAGGTTTACATTGACCATACGGAGATATCTTTAATTCAAGGTTTACATTGGCCATATGGAGGTATCCTTAATTCAAGGTTTACATTGACCATATGGAGGTATCCTTAATTCAAGGTTTACATTGACCATATGGAGGTATCCTTAATTCAAGGTTTACATTGACCATATGGAGATATCCTTAATCGTGTGTGTGTGTGTATAAGAGAGAGAGAGAGAGAGAGAGAGAGAGAGAGAGAGAGAGAGAGATCTTTAATATCTATAACAGGCTAGCTAATTGCAATCTATGGGACATACACCATGACAAGGATCGAACTTCAATTCTCTCAATTTTATGCTAGTGTAAAGCACTAAGATGAGAGAGAGAAGGAGAAAGAGATAGGTAGAGAGAGAAAGAGAGGCGTGTGCATAGTTGTGAATCGTGATAATATCAGGGCAAGAATTTATGGTAGGCACGGTGATATGCGTAATGTTTTTGTATTTCATGGTAGGCATGGAATTAGAGGTAGAGAGAGAAAGAGGGGAGAGTACATTGTTGAGATATGCACCACAATTTTGTATTCGATGGTAGGCTTGGAGTTAGTCCATATCCACGAAAGTTGAAGTTGGGAGTAATGATGTAGAAGTTTTGTTTCTTGATGCAAGTCGAAATTCTTTCTTTTATGGAGTGTTTGACAACACTCAATTGTGGTGGCATTATAGTGTTTTTTTTGTCACATTTATTAGTAAAGTCTTGTGTTTTCAAGAGAGAGAGAGAGAGAGAGAGAGAGAGAGAGAGAGAGAGAGAGAGAGGTGTTTGACACCACTCAATTGTGGTGCCATTGTAGTGTTTTTTTTTCACATTTATTAATAAAATCATGTGTTTTCACTTGAGAGAGAGAGGTGTTTGATACCACTCAATTGTGTAGTGTTTTTTTTGTCACATTTATTAATAAAAAAATATGTTTTCACTAGAGAGAGAGAGAGAGAGAGAGAGAGAGAGAGAGAGAGAGAGAGAGAGAGATTATCGTCTTCTAAGACCTAATTTGGCCCATAAGACCATTGGTTACATTGAAAATTGTATGTGTATCCACCCATCGAAAATAAAATAAAGTAAAATAAACATAGTGTGGTGTGCATGTGTTCCTTTGTGCCACCCTTTTCGCACACCCTTTTTAGGATGCATGTATCTAAGCCGATCCACCCTTTTTGCACACCCTTTTTAGCCAAGCCAACCCAAATGGGTACCTTTGTATCAACTATAAATTGAGTAAGAAGTAACAAGCTAACTAGACTGGTTTTGATCTCTTATGTGCATTTTACATATTGGTGGAGAAGCGGGGTACCAGTCCCCCACGCCCAAGCATCCACCTCTTCCTCCTCACCTTAGGTTGTCCACTAACTTCTTGTCTCACGAGTTTCCTCAATCCCCCTCCTACACGGTAGCCCTCTTGTCCCCCACCTTAACCTAGTCCAGGTGGCCCTCAGTCCACAGGAGGGATTGATCTTTCTCTGCCAATTGATCTTTCCCCCGATCCCCCTTCGACACGATAGCCCTCCTGTCCCCCACCTCAGCCAAGTCCAGGTGGCCCTTAGTCCACGGGAGGGATTGATCTCTATCCGCCAATTGCTAGCTCGTTTTTCATCACTAGCCCCGTCCAACTATTATCTGATCAGGGCCGCTAGTTCCACGGGGATGTTGTCAACATCGTTGCAGCTCAACTAGGTGTCCAACAGGTGCTTAAGTCCCCATACCATCCTCAGAGAAATGGCCTCACCAGACGCCTCAATAAGACCCTCAAGAAGGAGATTGCTGCTTACATCGATCCATGTCACAAAACCTGGGATCAAATCTTGCCTTTCGTCAACCACCGCTACAATACATCCATATAGGTGTCGACATAGATTAGCCCTTTTCAAGCACTCTATGGGCGTAACCCTCACCTCCCACTAGAATCGTCCATTGATGTCCATTCGAAACCTACCAACATGGATAGTGCCACTTGGGAGCTTTATCTCCAACAGATGCTCCCCCTCCTTCAATAAGCCACTGCTCATGTTCCTGTTCTTGCTCCTCAGTCTCTTGTTTCTCTCAGGGGCGAAATGTGGTGTGCATGTGTTCCTTTGTGCCACCCTTTTAGCACACTCTTTTTAGGATGCATGTACCTAAGCCGACCCACCCTTTTAACACACCCTTTTTAGCTAAGTCAACCCAAATGGGTAGCTTTGTATCAATTATAAATTGAGTAAGAAGTAAGAAGCTAACTAGGTCGGTTTTGATCTCTTATGTGCATTTCACAATAGATAAAGGAGTTCTCATATTGTACAAAAGATACATATTATGGTGTAACATATTCTATAAAGGAAATGACTATTTACTGGGCCTAGTTTCATTTCCATCCAAGTTTATAAAAAAGGAGCGGGAGGTCAACAGGTTTCCATGTGGGTGTGGCCCCCGGTCCTGATGTAAAAGGTTTATCGACCATAGCTTCTAGGAGGTGTACTCACATTCTCTTATCTTCTCAATTTCTTATGCACAACGAGTGACTTTGAGGCCCAATATCCAAGGGCATTTGGTTGTTCTTTGGTTTTCTGCTACAATGAGGGAGAGGCCGAGTGGTGCAGATGTGTCCATGGTCATCGTCCTCTCCTGTCCTTGAAAATTTTCATCAGTTACATGTTGGTGAATATGAGAGAGAGAGAGAGAGAGAGAGAGAGATAGAGAGAGAGAGAGAGAAGCAAAGAATGGTTCTTTGCATTGTCAAATCAATATAACATTGCTAGATATTCATTGTCTAGAAGGTTTCAATCGTTTTCACATTCAACCATGTTGTTTTTACTACATTCAACATTGGTTGAATTGGGCAAAGTGTTACTGCCTCCATGATACATTACACAAAATCAACATTGAGCATTATTTCTTTGGAATATAAAACAAAAACACTCCTCTTGCATGTTGAGGATAACTCCATCACGTCGAAAACCAATATGTATAGGCTAAAGTAGTGCACCTTTGATGGGCATTATTTTAAATGTGGTTTTATAGGACACTTACCAAGGGAATGTTTGCAAGAGGAGAGCAACGGTGAGGCTAGATCTATCAAGAGGGTTAGAAAAGCTCAATAATGGAGGACAATGATACATTTGACACTTAAAAGGCATTATGGCAATATCACAATTCTCCATGTTGGACACTTCCAAAAGCGTGACCCAAGATAAACAAGATCAATGTAGGCACATAAGAAATCATGTCCACCATTTGTAGTGATGGTTAGGTAGAATGGTGCAACATCATTAGGATTTATGTGTTAAGTGTTACAATGGGAGTTCTGATGAGGTTTGTTTAAAGGTACTTTTGATAGAATAGATGTTTCTCCATGGATGAGGTTTGTTTGATGAGACATACAAGAAATGATTTGGGCCATCTAAGAATGAGTTTCCAAATTAATCACTTAGGAAACAACCCGGGGACTCCACTATATATAAGACGGTTGTATCACGTGCGTTCATGACATCATTTATAAACCCCTTATACGTATGGTTTTTACTATTTTAGTGACCCTTTTGTAGAAAAAAGATTAATAAAAATACCCCTTACTACCAATATATTTTTTGATAACCACCCATTTTAAATACCCTTACATATAAAATATACATGCACACATAGTTTCCAATCCTAGAAAGGATCGATGACCACCTGTACAATTGATGACTCGCAAAATTATGAATGAACATTAAACATCATATGCAATTCCTAGAAATGCTTCATCAAGTGCCACATAGATTGAAAACACAATATGTAAAGTACAAAGTAATGCACACACAATTAGGAAACATTACCAAAAACACTAGAGGTATAACATACATAAGCCGCATATAAGTTTTTTTTTAGTTTATTGAGACATATGAAGAATATAGCATGATAAAAAAAAAATGTAATTTACAATAAAACAATCTTGAACTTGATATATATATCTCAAAGAGCAGATGTGAAACAATCCAAAATGCATATCAATAATGAAATTACTAACAAATTAACCTTATGTTTAGTTTCATGGATAGACTCATATGAAGTCGTAACATTATTTTTTCTCTTCTTGTTTCCCATTCAAAATATTATTTTTTGTGTACACAAAGGAAAATGGTTCATAAAATATATCGTCCTCAATTATTTCGACTCGGATCTTTGCATATGTAAGAGTTCCTCTCACACTTACAATGCCCAAAGGTTTATCTTCATCATCCCTCTCATGTTCAAACACTTCAATAATAGATTCTTCATCCATTATCTACAAATAGAATGACCCACCTATCACTTTTCATATAACCATACATCATATATATGTGTGTATGTGTGCATTGTGAATGTGGTATTCATGTGTGATTTGTGTGTATGTATGTTCCATACATCATATATGTTTGTATGTGGTATGCATGTGTGTTGTTTGTTATGTTTGTGTGTGCGTATGTATGTATGTTCCATACATCATATATGTTTATATGTGGTATGCATGTCTATTGTGTTTTATGTTTGTGTGTGTGTATGTATGTTCCATACATCATATATGTTTGTATGTGGTATGCATGTGTGTTGTTTGTTATGTTTGTATGTGGTATGCATGTGTGTTGTTTGTTATGTTTGTGTGTGCGTATGTATGTATGTTCCATACATCATATATGTTTATATGTGGTATGCATGTCTGTTGTGTTTTATGTTTGTGTGTGTGTATGTATGTTCCATACATCATATATGTTTATATGTGGTATGCATGTCTGTTGTGTTTTATGTTTGTGTGTGTGTATGTATGTTCCATACATCATATATGTTTGTATGTGGTATGCATGTGTTGTGTGTGTGTGTGTGTGTGTGTGTGTGTGTGTGTAGGTATTGTATTGCATGTGTATATAGGTATGTGTGTAATATGTATGTACATATTGTATTGTATTGTATTTAATTGCATTTATTGTGTATGTATAGCATGTGTGATGTGTGTTATGTTTGTGTGTGTGTGTGTGTACATATTGTATTGTATGTATGTGTTATGTGTAAATGTGTATGTAAGTCAGTGTATATAGGTATGTGTGTATGTATGTACATATTGTATTGTATTGTATTAATTTCGTTTATTGTATATATTGTATGTATGGCTTGTGTGTTGGATTGTATACGTTATGTGTGTGTGTGTGTGTATGTGTGTGTGTGTGTGTGTGTGTGTGTGTGTGTTTATGTATGTATGTATGTACGTGAGTGTATGTAAGTCTAAGAATTTATGTGTTGGTTTATGTATGATGTTTGTATTTATGTGTACTTGTAAAATATTTGTAGAGTACTTGTGGCAGCCCCGACAGAGAATAATGGTGAGCAAAAGCAGCACGACAAGGCGAGCGGCGGCGGCAGCAAAACGAGAACTGAGGCGGCAAAATGAGGACAGAAGCAACAAGGGGAGAAGAGGCGACAACAATGAGGAGAGACGAGGAGGTAAAGCAAAGGAGGAGGCGGCAAAAATCTAAATTTAAAAAAACATGAATGTTTGAATATTATGTTTAGTATGAACGAATGTATGTATGTATGTATGTATGTATGTGCACGTAATGTATGCTTGCATGAATAAACATGAATGAATGAATATATGAATGTACATATGTGTATATATGTAATATGTAATGTATGTATATTTGTATGTGTATGTGTATGCATAATACATATATGTGTGTGTGGATGTTTGTTGTAATATGTATGTATGTGTATGTATAATATATATTGTTTGTAAGCATGAGACTACATTTAGTAGCGATGCATTCCCTTTTATATCTCTTTCTTTCTCTTGTAGTTCATATGTCCGGGACTACACATGGTAGCACGGTGTTATATTTGTCACCGGCTTATGTACTCACCCCTTGTAAAAATCTTTATATTCTAAGCCCTGCCCCTCCCCAACTTTCTCCTATTTTCAGCCCTATCCCTCCCCAACTTTCTCCTATTTTCAGCCCTATCCCTCCCCTACTTTCTCCTATTTCTAGCCCTACCCCTTACCCATTTTTTCCTATTCTCATTCAAACCCCTCTCCCACATTATTTTTATTTTTTCTTTAGAATGTTTTCACTTTTATAACTTATCGCTTTTATAGTTTAACTTAAACATTCATACCCCTCATATATATGTACATTAATTTTACATACACATACATACATATTACAAACAAACATCCACACACATATATGCATACACATACAAATATACATACATTACATATTACATATATACACATATGTACATTCATATATCCATTCATTCATGTTTTTTTTTAATTTTTTATTTTAAAGAAGATATCCTGTCATTAGTGTAACCATTTTTACAAGATTTAAATTCTATGTGATTGGGGGGGGGGGGGGGGGGGGGGGGGGACAACCATTCATTCATGTTTATTCATGCAAGCATACATATTTTATGCATACATTACATATATATATTCATTCATTCATACATGCATACATTACGTGCACATACATACATACTAAACATAACATTCAAACATTCATGTACAAATGTACATATGTGTATGCATATGTCATGTATGTCATGTATGAGTATGTATGTCCATGTACGAATGTACATATGTGTATGCATATATGTAATTTATCTGTGTATGTAAATGTACATGATTCAATGTATATGAATGTGTGATTGTAATATGTACATAATATCTATGTATATATCTAATGTATATATGTGTGTGTATATGTAGCAATATATAAATGAATATATGTATGTCCATGTATGAATGTACATATGTGTATGCATATACACATATGTAATTTATCTGTGTATGTATGTGTATTCATATATCCATATGACAATGTACATGATTCAATGTGTATGGATGTGTGATTGTAATATGTGCATAATATTTATGTATATATCTAATGTATGTATATGTAGCAATGTATAAATGAATATAGGTATGTCTATGTACAAATGTACATATGTGTATTCATATATCCATATGACAATGTACATGATTCAATGTGTATGGATGTGTGATTGTAATATGTGCATAATATTTATGTATATATCTAATGTATGTATATGTAGCAATGTATAAATGAATATAGGTATGTCTATGTACAAATGTACATATGTGTATACATATGTAATGTATGTATGTGTATGCATATATCCATATGTAATGTGTGTGTGTGTGTGTGTGTGTGTGTGTGTATGTATGTGTGTGTGTGTGTGTATGTATGTATGCATGTATGTATGTATGTATGTATGTATGTATGTATGTATGTATGTATGTATGTGTGTGTGTGTGTGTGTTGTGTGTGTGTATGTATGTATGTATGTATGTATGTATTTATGTATGTATGTGTGTGTGTGTATGTATGTATGTATGTGTGTGTGTGTGTGTGTGTGTGTGTGTGTGTGTGTGTGCGCGCATGTGTGTGTAGGTGTATGCATATATCCATATGTCAATGTACATGACTCAATGTATATGAATGTGTGATTGTAATATATGCATATGCAATGTATGTATGTACATGCATGAATGTACATACGTGTATTATGTATATATGTAATATGTAATGTATGTATGTTTGTATGTGTATAGTGTATGGCATATGCATATATGCATACATGAGTGTGTGGATGTTTGTTCGTAATATTTATGTATATATGTATGTATTGTAGTTTGTTATGATATGTATGTACATATGTAATGTACGTATGTATGTGTATGTAACGTATTTATGTGTATGCATGTATGTAATGTATGTATATATGTATATATGTGTATGGATGTATGCTTGTAAGACTTATAACATTGTAGGCATATGTATGTATATATATGGTGATATGTGGAATATGTATGTATGTATGTGTATGCATATATGTATTTGTCAATATACATGATTCAATGAGTATGAATGTGTTTGTAATATGTGCATAATATGTATGTATATATCCAATGTATGTATGTGTATGTATATGTATGTGTGTATGTGGTCATATGTATGTAAATGTATGAATATTTTTGGGATATTTTCATGTTTAGTATGTATATGGTTAGTATATGGATGTATGTTTGTAATATGTACGTAATATGCATGTATATATCCAATGTATGTGTAAGTATACATATACCTAATGTGTGTGTGTATGTAAGTATTGTGGTTTGTATGGTCCAGTATAATCTATATATACGGTGATATGTGGAATATGTATTTACATATGTAATATATCTATATATGTATATATGTAATTTATGTATGTGTAAATTTGTATATTGTGTAATAGGTATCGATTATATGCTATGTAATATCTAATTTATTTATGTGTGTGTGCACGTTTATATATATGTAATATATGTAACTTGTTTGTAAGTATGAAGATTAATATACATATAATATGTAGCCTTAGGTAATAATATGTATGTGTATGTGTATATATATAATATGTAATTTATTTTTCTGTGTTTTGTATGTATATATGCATTTGTGTATGTATGTATGTCATATGTAATTTTATTGTATGTATTATGTTACATGTATATATGTATGTCAATATATATGGTTGAAACTTGATTCTAATATGTATGTAGTATGTAATGTATGTATGTACGTGTATGTCATATTTACATATGGTAATATATATTTGTACATATATTTATGTTTAGTCATTATGCATGTATAAATGGGTGTAATGTATGTATATACATATTCATGGATGTAATGTTTGAATGTACAGGTATATACGCATGTGTGATGTGCAATATATGAATGTAGGTACATATATATGCATGTATGTGGTATGCATGTGTGATGTGTGGTATGTTCGTGTGTGTATGTATGTATGTATGTATATATTGTATTGTATAGTATGTATGGAATGTGTGTATATGTGTATGTATGTGTATATATAATATGTACTTTATTTTTTTGTGTTTGGTTTGTATATTTGCATTTGTATATAATAATATATGTGTGTAATATGTAATATATAAAATATGTTTGTGAGAATGTGTATGTATATATGTAATATGTAATTTTTATGTATGTATTATGTATACTCCTATGTCAATATATATGGCCGATTCTAATATGTATGTAGTATGTAATACATGTATGTATGTGTATGTACATATTTACACATGGTAATACATATTTCGACATATATATGTTTAGTCAGTATGCATGTATAAATGGGTGTAATGTATGTATATACATATTCATGGATGTAATGTTTGAATGTAGGTATATGTATGTATGTATGCTACTCCAAATTTGAGTATTGTTTGTATATTCTTTACTATCTCATTGAAATATCTAATATTTCATGGGCTTATGTAAATTTTTTTTCTAGCATAATTGATAATACCCTTATGTAAATATATTTTCAAATCTTTATTAATACCCTTATATATATATATTCTGTATCTCACTGATTAAATTAAACCCCTTTTGATGAACTCACGTGCTATCATACAAGTTTTGACAGTGAAGCCCCCGGGAACACACGTCAATCAATCACCATCAATCAGGAAGAAAAAAACCAACAAAAGAAACATTAGAACATAAGCTTTGCTACCAAATGTTAGAGCGATGATCTAATGTAAGTATATGATAAGGATAAAAGATATATGAAATAAGAAAATAGAGAGAGAAAGAAGGGCGTCGATCCACCCGACCACCCCCGAGCGAAGGGATCGAGACGGACTCGAGCCTTGATCAACGTCCCATACCACTGCCGTGGTGTCTAGTCGTACTTGGTGCGGCGCGCTCGCTACAAGAGTTGACCCACCACAACGTTAGAGTCTTGACGTAGTCAAAAGATGATAAAATGAGGGTAGCTAGGCCTCATATTTATAACGATACCCAAGGCCCCCAGGCAAGTTCATACCTGGCCTAATGGGTTGTCTCAATCCTGAGGATTAAAAGTAATCATCCCCTTCTTTACACTCTCGTTTAACCGTCACACTTATCCACGTGTATAGAATACTACGGTAAATTCTCACCACGTGATATTATATGGTCATGCCCGTAACACCTTTGGTATTTTCGAGCTCGTTTGGTGGAGGTAACAAGAAGGCGTCAAGCTATCATGCCATCATGTTGATCATTCATAGAGAGGACGGAGTGGCACGAGAACTCTACCCCAATTTGAAATTTGAAAGTTGCCACTTTTAAAACCCCTCCCTTTGCAATTTGGAAACCTTATTATGTATGTACTCATGTGTATTTTCCCTAATACAAGATCGTTTAGTATTAATCTCGTGTTACATCGCTAATCGTATTTTAATCTCCCTCTTGTGTGTTCACGTTGTTCCTTCGCTCGTGTCGACAAACATCCACGTCCGAGCATTCGTGTCTCCGGATCTTTTGATTATATGTCCACGAGAGAGAGTGATGGGAAGCTCGATAACAGTTTATCACTTGTATGAGACAATTATCAATCGACCAACTGATTAGAAAAGGGCATATCTTCGATTGACAATCATACCTTGGCAATGTTAAATGTACTACTCGCAGAGCTGCCATGTCACGACATTAGGGCCTCATATGATCAAATGTAGACGCAAAACATGCATGGCTATTACAGATTAGGGAAATGGTTAAATGTCCAATGAGCAACTATGAATGCCTAGGGTTTTGAATTTCGAAGAAAAAGAGTCATCAACATCATTATCAATGTGCTTGACAGTATGTCATGAATAAGGTTCAGACTTTCAAGTATGAATAAATCGAACATATTAAAATAATGTGTGTACTTAGGTATTAAACCAATGGCACAAAATGAGAGAGAACACTCTTTGTATTCAATAGAAATAAAAAAGGTAAGTGCGAATTACTAACTAATGACTTGGTCCTTCCCCATTGGGAACCCCCCCCCCCCTTTTCAAAATCACAACTACTTCTTTAAATAGAAACTTATTGGGAGCCCAAACGTTCATGAGATGAAACGTTTGTGCTTCCAAGATTTATTTAAATATTCTACTATTTTCTTTTATGTAATTGTAACGGTTGTAACACTCTCCCGCTAGTCGAGAGAGTTTCGACCTCGAAACTATTGCATAAAGGTTCCTAGGTCAGGGCTCTGGTTGTTGTAGAGGCTCAAGTAGCCATTCAAACCCTGCTTGTAGCAACGCTTCTTCAGTTACCCACGATGCTTCGGATAATGGTTTCCCTCGCCACTTGATGAAGTAGCGTCTTCTCCCTCTATGAACCTGTGTCTTCAAAAGTGCTTCAGGTTCACATCTAATAGTTGCCTCGCGCCCCCATGTTTCATCTGGGTGGAAACGTTTTAGCAGGCTAACATGAAAAACATCATGTATCTTGGAAGCCTCCGGAAGTTGTAATTTGTAGGATACATTATTGAGTTGTTTGACCACCTTGTATGGTCCATAGAACCTATGGTTAAACTTGGGCGTGAGGCCCTGAAGTAACGGCCAACTAGCCGAATTGACAAGTACTAAATCCCCTGGGTAAAACTCCACGTGTTCCCGTTTCTTATTGACACGATTGATCATCTGTGACTTTGTTTTTATGAGATGCTCTTGTGCTGCTTGCATCCGGTCCTTCCACTCCTCCAAAAAACGAGACACATCCAATTCCTCTACTTGTGTCTTCTTATTTGTATGCAATAAAGCAATCGGTGTGAGGACTTCTTTACCTGTGGCGAGCTCGAATGGAGAGACTCCCGTTGATGAATGGATTGCAGCATTGTAACAAAATTCGAGCATGTCGATGTGTTCCACCCAGTCCGTCTGATCCGCTTTGACATAACATCGAAAGTAGTCCTCGATGCCTTGATTGTGTCGCTCAGTTTGCCCGTCTGTTTGCGGATGTGCGGATGATGACATACGGAGCTGTGTGCCTAGAATCCGAAACAATTCTTGCCAAAATCCACTAGTGAACCTTGGATCCCTATCTGATACTATGATTTCTGGCAGCCTGTGATACTTAAAAACATGTTTAAAATACAAGTGTGCTACATGTTGCGTTGTTAGAGGTGGCTTTGCCGGCACGAAGTGAGCTTGTTTAGAAAAAAAATCCACAATGACCATAAGGATGCAAAACCCCTTGGATGAGGGTAAATCAATTATAAAATCCATGCTTATTACATCCCATGGACGGGATGGTACCGGCATCTGTTGCAGTAGTCCGAGCGCTTTTCCTCGCCTAGCTTTCATGGCTTGACATACCTGGCATGAACGTATATAGTCAATGATCTCATGTTCCATTCTTGGCCACACGAAGAACTTTTTAACAGCTTTTAATGTGCGCTTTTGTCCCCCATGCCCGGCCATGTGGCAATCATGTAATTCCCTTAGTATCTTTGCCTTTAGTGATATATTATTCGGGATTACTATTTTATCATCACTCTACAATAAGCCGTCCTGCAACTTGTACATTCCATGAGTTATGCTCCCATTCATGACTTTGGTTACTAATTCGCGCATCTCTGCATCCTCTGTTTGTGCTTGTTGTACTTCATCTATCCATCCTTGAGCCGAGATGACAGAAATATGGAGGATGCGTGGCAATCGACTTAATGCATCAGGTAATGTATGCAACTTGCCTTTTTTATGTACAATCTCCAAATCAAATTCTGCTAACATATCTTGCCATCTCATTTGTTTTGCTGAAAGTCGTGGTTGTGTCAGAAAATATTGCAAGGAGATGTTGTCGGTCACTACTCGTGTAAATTTATCTTGTACGTAGTGCCGCCACTTCCGAAGTGCATAAACTATTGCCAACATTTCCTTCTCGTGTGTGGGCCACCGACTTTCTATCGCTGAAAACTTTTTTGACTCATAGGCAATCGGATGACCATCCTGCATAAGCACAGCCCCATAAGCAAAATCAGAAGCATCAATGTGAATTTCAAATGGTTTTGAAAAGTCCGGGAGTTGAAGAACCGGTTGCACACACACTGCCTTCTTCAATTGATCGAAGGCATGTTGTTCACGTTCAGACCAACAGAATGTTTGTGAGCCTTTGATGAGATTCGTCAGTGGGGTTGCGATTTGACTGAAGTTTTTAATAAATCTTCTCACATACTGGACGAAGCCTATGAATTGCTGCACTTCGAGGACTTTGGTGGGTCGTGGCCAATCTTGAACTGCTTTTACCTTGGCCAGATCCATCTTGAGCCCTTCTCTTCCTATTCGAAATCCTAAGAATTCAAGCTCCTCCATAGCGAACTCACACTTCTCAGGTTTTGCGTATAACTGATGCTCCCGTAATCGTTGCAGCACATTGGTGACATGTTGTTTATGTTCCTCAAAAGTCTTACTGAAAATTAACAAATCATCAATGTAAATTATCAAAAATTTATCCAAATAATCCCTAAAAATTTCATTTCCGAGCCTACAGAATGTTCCGGGTGCTCCTGTCAAACCGAAACTCATCACCAGCCATTCAAAACTGCCATATCTCGTCCTAAATGCTGTCTTCTCAATATCCTCCATAGCTACGCGGATTTGATGATACCCTGATCTGAGATCTATGCGAGAGAAATAACGGGCTCCTTGTAGTTGATCCAAGAGGTCGGAAATCAAAGGTAATGGGTATTTATTTTTTATGGTGATTTTGTTGAGAGACCTGTAATCCATGCACATGCGCAATGTCCCATCCTTCTTTGCCACAAAAATGACGGGCACACCGTAAGGTGATTGGCTTGGTCTGATGAACCCACATGCTTCTAATTCTTGTAATTGTTGTTTTAGCTCTGCTAATTGAGTAGCATTCATTCGGTAAGGAGCTTTTACAAGTGGTATGCTTCCGGGAATGGTTGGGATTTTATGATTGATTGACCTTTGTGGCGGAAGAGTTTTGGGTAGCTCCGCTGTTAAGACATCCTTGTATTGCTCTAATATTTCCTTCATATTTTCTGCCCTTAGTTCTTCCTTCCTCACTGTTGTTGATGCTTGCAGGGCCGTGCAAAGAAAGAGTTGGCCGCCCTTCTTTAAGACTCGATTTGCCACCTTCCCCGTGCAAAGTTTTGCGGTCACGGTTGTCGCCTTTGCCTTTGCATTTCTCCTATGCATGTTTACAATGATGCCTCCCTTCCCATCTTCATTATCTAGTAACACCTTATCTACCTTTTTCCCGAATTGGTTGATGACGTACTTATCCACCCATTCTAGCCCTAAGATCACCTCGCACCCATCCATGTCAACCGCTAGAAAAGGTGTTCGCCCCTTCCATTCTCCCGCTTCAATCAAGACATTGGCTGCTAATGAACACTTATTAGTGTATCCCTGTACAAAACTCACAGAGAGGTTGTTTAAAGGTTGCAATTTTAATCCCCACTTCTTCGCGCATTCAGGTGTTATGAAGTTGTGTGTTGCACCGTTGTCCACCATTGCCTCACAACTATGCCCATTAATTTTTACGTTGAGAAAGAGATTACTTGTGTTATTGAGTTTGACTGTGAGACAGGTAGGCCAGGCGGTGGCGGCTCCTGCACGTACAACGACTTCTTCATCTTCTTCCTCATATTGCGCTGCTATTGCTTGTATGTCTTGCTCGGAACCTTCCTCGAGCTCTGTTAACTCGAGTTGTGAGGTGGCTGCCCGCACCGTGAGTTGCTTCTTTTTTGGACAATTGGATGCCAAGTGAGGGCCTCCACACTCAAAACAGCCTCTTCTAATTAGTGGGGTTCGTTGTGTTGAAGTAGAAATGGGACTCCCCGGCTGTCCTCCTCCTCCCCCGCTATTTGTCCAGCTCGATCCAATTGGATCCCCTCGTGTTGTTCCTCTTCCTATCGAACTAGTGGTAGTCGTCCACCCACGATTGTTGGATGTACTTCCTAGATTGTTGTGGAAAGGTTGGGAGCTCCCTTCTATGTCTCCTATCCTCTCTGCCACCCTCATGGCTTCCTCACAAGTTTGAGGGTTCATCTTTTCTACCTCTATCCTGATCCGAGGCTTCAATCCAACTAGGAACCCGTGGAGTTTGGTTATTTGATGAAGATGCGGCAGTTGCAATGTCACTTAGCGATACCTCTCAATGTACATGGTGAGTTGCCCTTCCCCTTGTCTCAACATCCTCCATTCATGCATGATGCGGAGATGTTCATTTTGTGGTATGAAATAATGACGCAATTCCCGCTTAAACTCTGTCCAAGGCGTGAACTCAAACACGCTTTCCCCCGACATGTACCAATTTTGTGCTGGTCCATCCAAAAAACACGCGGAGACCATCACCCACAAGTCGGGTTCTACTTGACTTTGGACGAGGAATAGTTCGGTTTCTCTTATCCATCTTGTAAGTACCACCGAGTTCCTCTCCCCCATGTACATTTTTGGTTTAATAGGTTTAAATGATCCCAAGTTGTGGCGGCGGTTCTCGGCATTCCCGACTTCCAGCCTCTGCACCATCTCCTCCAAACGCCCTGGTGCTCCTTCCGTGGGCCTTCTCCCTTGCGGCCCCGATTCCTCTTCTTCTCTCTCCCATCTTTGATCTTCCATATTGAACCTTCCATTCTCTAATTCGGTGGCCTCTTGGTTTCCTCGATCTAGGGCTATCTCCCCTAATGGAGTGTCTCCTTCGTTCCCTAGCTCTCCCAAGTTGATCCCTCTTCTTCGCCTTCTTCCCGCCATTGGTTAGATAAAAGAGAGAGAAAAAAAAAAAATAGTCTACTATCTTTGTGGTTACCTTGACTCCTCTCGTGGTGTCGTGTGCCACTTCTTCAATCTCTTCTTGCTGGAATGGCTTGCCAATCCTTATCTTGCTCTGATACCAAGTATTAAACCAATGGCACAAAATGAGAGAGAACACTCTTTGTATTCAATAGAAATAAAAAAGGTAAGTGCGAATTACTAACTAATGACTTGGTCCTTCCCCATTGGGAACCCCCCCCCCCTTTTCAAAATCACAACTACTTCTTTAAATAGAAACTTATTGGGAGCCCAAACGTTCATGAGATGAAACGTTTGTGCTTCCAAGATTTATTTAAATATTCTACTATTTTCTTTTATGTAATTGTAACGGTTGTAACATTAGGTCTCTCTTATAGAGCTGAAAAATATCTAACCTAATCTAATCCTGCCCTTCTTCCTTTTCCATCTTCTCTTGATTTTTGCAGGTATTGACGACAAATCTCCTTCAAACTCTGTGCCTCTCTCCGTTTCCTTACTACTATAAGTCCCAAGGGAAAATGCTCCATTTTGTTATTGTTTTTTCTTCATAGATTTTTTCTGAGGTTACGCTCAATCTAGAGACTGTAATCTAGCTCAGAATTAAACAAACTCTCATCTTTTTCTCCATGTTTGCTTCTCCATTCCCCAATTAATGAAGAAAACTACTCTACCCGCTCGGATTTCATGGCGCCGTCAAGAATTGAAATAATACTCTGATCTATTCACAGGATTTTTGCTGGTCTGGATTAGCTTGCTATGCTTTGGAATGATTCAGGCAGAAGGAGGAGGAGCTTGCTTTGGTACGAATTCTCTATATTAACTAACTAGCATATCCATTTCAAACTGCAATAGTGCTCAATCATAATATCTGTATAGTCAAATACCAAATTATAATTAGGTTTCCCCATTCCAATGCATAGAAATGAATAATACATACACTGATTGGATGCCACTCTTGTTTAATTATTCCAGGTTTAGAACAGTATTATATATTGAAGGAAATTGAATTGACAATGCAATATTATTGAAGGAAATTGGATTGACATGCAATATTATTGAAGGAAATTGGATTGACATGCAATATTATTGAAGGAAATTGAATCATGCAAAATTATGGAAGGAAATTGAATCATGTAACGCGAGGCTCAAGGAGGATGGGAAGCCCCTTCGCAGGGACTGGAATGGGTTCGACCACCATAGCCTCGTTGGGATCCTTGAGGATCCATGAGAAATTAGTGACCAAGCGATGGATGATAGTCAGAATTTCCATTCGTGCAAACTCATTGCCTGGACACATCCTCGGCCCCCCACCGAATGGGACGAATGTGTATGGAGCAGGGCCTGCTCCTTCGAAGCGCGACGGATCGAACTTCTCTGGCTCCCGGAAATACTTAGGGTTTCGATGAGTCGAGTTGGGAGACCACAAGATCTGTGCCGAAAACCAAAAGAAATGCATGCATGTATGGATCAACTGAGCTATAATAATAGGTTCTATTTGAATGTCTCAGAGAAAGTAAGATCTGTGACACACCTTCCATGATTTTGGGATCCTACACCCATCGAAGCTCATATCTTCACGTGCCAATCTGAATGACCCCTGCAGCGGCGGCACCAGCCTCATTGTTTCCTGAACCACTCTCCATGAAAGCTTCATCTTCTGTATATCTGCCCAGCTCAAATTCTCGCCGGGGGCCTTGCTTGCCGCGATCTCCTTGTTCTCTGAGCACACCAAAACAGATAATGAGGCATGTCCATGTAGCCTTTCCATGCCAAACAGATAATGAGGGGCAACAAACAAACCTCTATAAACCTCCTCCATTATGTGGGGATTAGATGCAAGATATTTGCAGGTCATGGTGGCTGCAACAGAGCTGGTATCATGGCCTGCAAAGAGCAACAGGAGGATGTTGTCCTTCACCTCCTTATCAGACAAAAATCGACCGTCCTCGTCTCTATATGTGAGAAGTTCGGAGAAGATGTCTCGACGCTCCATGACCAAGCCACCGCCCATATCTCTCCTTCTCTCGTCGATCCACACCTGCAAATGCTTTCTTATCACATCCGACGCCGCGAGTGCTTTGCTATATGTTGTTCCTGGGAGGTTGATCGGCATCTGCATGATGCCTTTCACCATGGTGGTGAAGGGAAGGAGGAGCATATCTTGATCTTTTGCATCCCGCTGACCGATGAGAACTTCGCAAGCTATGGTGAATGTGAGCTTCTTCATGTGGGGTAAGAGAAGGACATCAGATTTGTCTTGGAGATGCTCCCTAATGAACCTGAGCACAATGAGATCTACACTCCTGGTGTATCTTTGCAAGGATTCGGGCCGCAAGAACATCGTGAGGGCATTCCGTATGCGTTTGGCATGAGGTCCGACCTGCGCAATGAGGGCTTTGCTTCCAACAATGGAGACAATGCTAGCCGGCCAAGCCGTGTAGCTGTTCGAGAAGGCTACCTTGTTACCCGAAGGGCTAGCGAGGACCACTATCGGGGAAGTCACTAAGCTAATCTTGAAGATCTCTCCGTAGGCCGAGACGCGGTCTTCGATGAATTTCCATGGGATCCCTGCCCTTTGGGTTCTCAGCATCTCTAGGGTTTCGCCGATGAAGGGACACCCGAAACGGCCAGGGGGTAATGGCAGCTCCTTCTCTTGCTGGAGCTTGTTCTTCTTGCTGCTTGAAGGTCTCCATAGCTCATGCAGCGCTGCTACGAGGAGCAGTAGAGGCACAGTGAGCCCAAGGATGAGCTCTACAGGGATAGTACAGTAGGTGAAGAAGGCCATAGCCAAGCTTCACAAGTGGTAATTCTTCTTTCTCCTCCTCTCCTCCAGCTCCAAGGTTAAGGATAAGAGCAAAAGCTTCTCAATTCTGATGCTTGAAGCTTGAACAAATCAAATGGTCTTCAATATTCTCTCATATGTATCCATCATCATCATCTTGTTCCAAATAAGGTTTATGTAGAAGAAGGATGGAGACCTGCATCTCCCAACTCTAAGAAGCTTCCATTAGATCTCGTAATATTTATTATTGAGTCTTCAAATTCGGTAACAACACCTCTTTATTGTGGTCAATCCACTTGTAAACAAATCCCAGACATGGATTTTCTCACTCTTTTAGGGTGCTCATAAAATTTTGAAGGTTTATTCCCTTTGTATTGTTTTCCATTGGTCCAAGAGGTGGGCCTGCATATATTAAAACAAAAAAGTAAAATTAACGAACGATTTTGTATGTACATATCTTGACCGAATACTAAATATTAGAAATATTAGATGGAATTATAAATACAAATATATGTCGTAAACATAGTTCTAGCCTTACGTCTCAAACGTGTCATACTCATACGTGAATATTCGTATCATACTGATACGTGAAATGGCTCCAAGAATGATTGGAAAGTATGATTGGAATCCATTCGTCTATTTTTATTTTTATTACTCTAATTTTTTTTTTTTTAATATTAAAAATAAAAAATAAACAAGACTTTTATAGACAAAAATCAAGACCATAAATTCATTGAAAACTAACAAAGTAGCATCCAAAGTTCTAAACATGAACATTAACCTAGAAAGTAGCTCTAAATTCATAGTACTAATAGTTAATCTCATCTCTCTACACTTGAGGTGCATTGTCAATGTTAACATCTTGCTCATCATCATCATCTTCTTCAAAATCCACATTAACCATAGTTGCATGTTGTCTTTGCAATAGCAAAAGCCTATCATCATCTTCATCTTTATTAATCATATCCAATGTCACTTCTATACGGCTTGAATCTCTTTCTTTAACTTTCTTTAATAGACAATGGTTTGTATGCAAGTATACTAGCTTCTCTATATGATCATGCCTCAACCTATTTCTCCTCTTAGTGTGTATCGATGAAAAGGTACTCCAATTTCTCTCACATGGCGATGCACAAGTACCTTGAGAAAGCACTTGTATTGCAAGTTTACTTAAATTTGGGGTTTCTCCTCCAAATCATTCCTACCACTTAACACCATCTTTCATTCTAGTAGGATCATTTGAAGGTGGAAGTTGAAAAATACCCTTCTCTTTAGTTTTATAAGCATGATACTCATCTAATAAATTACCTTACATCTTAATGTCACCATTTGCATATCGCATCAAGGTGTCTATCCAACAAGCACTCACCACATTATCAAAAACTTAAACATTTTCCCACCAAATTGGATGTAAGAGATATCCAATTGCATGTAATGGTGAATGTAACATTTTGCATCTATCCATGCATAATCCTCTAATTTCATCAAGCAACATGTTATTGATTCCTTGCATTTTATTTATTTCTTATATCATTCGTCGTGTACATTCATATATCAACCCCATTGTTGCACCTTCTCTATCCGCCAATCGCAACATTTTAAAATTGGTGAGCATATTTCCACTATCATCTTTACATTTGACCAAAAGGAAGCATTCAATATTATCGAAACTACTTATTTTGCTTGTTGCGTTTTAGATCCCTTCCATTGGCACCATTCTTCACTAACTACCATTCTTCTTAAACCACTATACACTCTATCGTCCAAAAAATTTGATAGCACAATGAAACTACAAGCAAACCTTGTAGTAGAAGGCTTCAACAATTCCTTTTTACTAAACTTGCGAAACATTGCAAGCACATATAGCTTTCTTGTGATGAACGTAGTAACCTTCAAACCTAATCTCAAAGCATCATTAACCCAAGTACATTTTCCTATATCCTCAAACAACAAATCAAGGCAATGACATGTGCATCGAGTAAAAAATATCATGGGCCACTCTTTCTTTATCATATGTCCCGCTGCCACACAATTTGATGCATTATCCATGCATACTTGCACAACATTTGTTAGGCCAATTTCAAGAATGGTAGCTTTTAGAATATTAAAGATATACTCCCCCGTTTTACATTCTCCACTTGTATCCACGGACCTCAAAAACACTGAACCAAACATTGATGAAGCTAGAAAATTAATTATTGGCCTATTTCTAGTATCTGACCAACCATCACTAACTATAGTGCATCCATATATTTTCCATTTCTCTTTAATGCATGAAAGTTTATCTTCAACAAATTTTACTTCTTCATCTAAGTGCCTCTTTCCCAATTGGAAAGAACTTGGTGGCTTATATGACGGACCAGCCTTTGCAATTGCTTGAACCATATCATGAAAAAATGAACTATCAACCTTAAGATGTAGAATATCCTCTACAAAAAAGAATCTTCTCACTGATTCATCGGCAATTTTATTCAAACTTTTTTGCCAAGAGATTTGTAGGGTTCCACCAATATTCTCAATTGTCCTCTTCTTACATGATGAAGATGACATGTCAACTACAGATGCACAAGTAGATGGCACAACATTGGCATTAGATGTACTTACATCGACATTATTCTCACTTTTTGCAATAGAATTTTCATTAGCATTAGTATTTTCATGAGCATCGACATCCGATATCAATTTTATTATCTCATCTTTTATTGCTCCAGTGACTTTGCGGCATTTATCTACACCTTGTCCTTTTAGCCCCAAAAGATGGGCTTTAATTCGGTGTGAACCACCAGCAAATACATGCTTGCAATGTTTGCATTCATTTATATGCATTCTTTTATCATTTCTCTTCAAGACAGTAATGTGGTCCCATAAAAAGCTCTTTGGTTTACCCATACTACAATCACATTGATTTATAAATCAACAATTTAGGAATTGAGCTAATAAATCTACAATCTACAATCACATTGATATGATATATCTAAAAAAACATTAGAAAACTACAATTACATTGATTTAATAAAACTACAATCACATAGTTGGTATGACGAGCACTTAATTCATTGTTCTTGATTTCAGTTGTTTCCTTTTGAAGTGCTTTTCCTTCTCGGAGTTTATTAAGTTCTATTCGATTTCGAGCAACATTACCTCAATGTAATTCATTTCTATGTCACTTTCTATGTTACTTTCTATCTTATGTTTCAAATTTCAATATCAAGAATTTCTATGGCTGAAAGCCAAAAGGTTCAATGGTGATTATCTCTCTCCAGAGGCCAAATTTCAATTAGATGAAAAACGTGAACAACTAGTTAAATTCTCTACATTATTACGAATCCTATATGGCCAAGAGGTATCACTTTTCAGCACATTAAGACCTTCTCAATCCCATGCAAGACAAGTCACAAACCTAAGACAAAGATGCATCATGCAAATTGTTGTTTCTCTTCCTCTTTCAATTATTCAATTAAAAAATCCAAAATAATGGGTAGTGAAGGGGTAGGGAAGGGCGGCATGTCTGGTTTTCTTATCCCTTGAATGATGCATCCATTATTTGAGAAAAACGTGCATTTTTTAGTATGTACAACCTCAAATTAAAGCTGATTTGCACATACAAACATCCATAATTCCATAATCCCATTTACTGTTTTATGAGTTCTTGGGTTTTTTCCCAAAAATTGGTTTTAGGTTTTGATCTCATGCTCATTGATCAATGGACATTGGAAACACATGATTTAACAATTGTATAGACATTAGAAATACATGAATTTGACAACAATTTACCTTCACACTTCCAAGAAGAATCAAACGGGACAAATTGGTAAGGCGGCAGGTTGTAGGCGGGTGAGCGGTGAGAACTTAGAAGTAGCACCGAGCACTGAGGAATCAGGAATCGGGAATCAGAAATTAAAAATTAAAATTGATGGAAGATTGCGCCCTGTTCGTTTCGTCCTTCACAGAAATCTGATTCTCACATTTTTCTCCTCACTACTCACTCAGAGCTCTCGATTCTCAGTTCTCGACTCTTAGACTCTTAGACTCGTCACTCCTCACAACCCATCAGAAAAAACCCCCCCAAAAAACCCCAAAAAAAACCCCAAAAAGAAAAAAAACAAACAAACGAATATCGTGTATCATACGCGTTCGTTTGCAAACGTATGTGAATATTAGGAACTATGGTCATAAATAAAGAAAACAAAATTAAATGGTTCGCTTTGAGTCTATCATGTTAGAATATTGAATATTACAAATAAAAAATATATATCATAAATAACGAAAAACGAAAATAAATGGTTCACTCTTTAAGGCTTAATGCTATAGTGTACCTTTGTTATTTTGTGCCACAGTATGCATGGATTAGTAGTTGCTAGCCAAACCCAAATGGGTATCTCTGTATCTACTATAAATTAAGACAAGCTAGTTCAGATCTTCTCTATGTGCATTTCACATACTTTTCCTTCCTTGTGGCCACTAGCACTTTATTATGAGGTTCAAGTTGGTTTTGAGAAACTTGGAAAAATATCTCTATTTTATTAATAGTGTGTGTACAAGGAAAACATCTCTTTTTTATTGGGCCACAAGGCAATTTATTATGAGGTTCAAGTTGGTTTTGAGAAACTTGGAAAAATATCTCTTTTGTATTAAAAGTGTGTACAAGGAAAACATCTCTGTTTTATTGTAAATGTGTCCAGTATAGTGATCAATCATCCCAATGTTTTGCTAGTATAGTGATCAATCATCTCAATGTTTTGTTTGCACCACTCTAATAATCTGAGGATTTGGAAAAGAGGATTTGAACACCATGAGATGAATGATACATGAGAAACCATAATTTCCTACCGCCTTAAACATTCCAACATTTACGAGGATGTATTTATACACATTCTTTTGGGATGAAACAAATTATATCATATGGTAATCAAATTATGAATACTAGAGCGAGACCCTAATGCATATAGGGTAATCAAATTATATCAATGCATTGTTTCTTGATTATGAATACCACCAAGGTAATGTAGGTGAAGAACGCCATAGCCAAACTTCACAAATGGTAATTCTTCTTCTTCATCCTCTCCTTCAGCTCTAGTGTTAAGGATGAGAGCAAAGGCTTCTGAATTGTGATGCTTTAAGCTTCAACAAATCAAATGGGCTTCTTCTTCTTCTTCTTCCAACGTTAAGGATAAGAGTAAAAGCTTCTCAATTCTGATACTTGAAGCTTTAACAAATCCAATTGGCTTCGTCTTTGTCTTCTTCTTTTTCTTCTTCTTCAATTAATGATAAGAGTAACAACTTCTCAACTCTCATACTTGAAGCTTGATAAGGGTAACTGCTTCTCAATTGTGATACTTCAAACTTTAACGAATCCCAATTGGCTTCGTTTGTCTTCTTCTTCTTCGTAATATAATGATTAAAGTAACAACTTCTCAATTTTGATGCTTTAAGCTTAAACAAATCGAATGGGCTTCTTCCTTCTTCCTTCTTTTTCTTCTTCTTCAATTAATACTTGGCCAATGGAGTGAGAAGAGTACAATGAGACATTGTACCTAAAATGAGAAAGTGTGGCTGCAATATTCTCTCATATGTCTTCATCACTTCTTTCCAAAGATTTTGAAGGTTATCTAGAAGAAGTATCGTATTGTTTTGGAGGCCCACAAGGGACACAATCCACCTGGACAAGGTCGAGATGCTCGACCATGATTCTCTTACGCCCGACATATGTGTGTGTTGTCTGTCCGACCATAAGTTTGCGATGACCATGAAAGGCCTAGGTTGGTGCTAGGTAAGCTTGACTTTTGTGGTAAGGGTTGTCTCATGTCTCTTGTATGACACCTAATTCCACACATAGTATGAATATATGTAGGTGTCATTAATGATTAATTATAGTATGAATATATGTATGTGTCATTAATGATTGATCCAATTGTTCAAGTTGTGTGCATGCTGCATCAAACCCTTTGAGAGGTTGCAGGAGGCTTGAGTCTTTTACAATTGTGGTATTGGTAGAGCCAAATTTTAGTCATGACATCTTCTACTATAAAGTATTTTGCTAGAGTCGGCATCTTTCGTAATAACATGCACTAAGAAATCCTCCACATGGTTTGATAATGGATGTGCCATTAGAGCTCATTTCAATGGCCTACTTTAGCCTCACGTTGGAAAGTTGAAATGAAGTGGGGTTATGCTTGTTGTTTCCCCCGGGGGCTTCACTGTCAAAACTTGTATGATAGCACGTGAGTTCATCAAAAGGGGTTTAATTTAATCAGTGAGATACAGAATATATATATATATAAGGGTATTAATAAAGATTTGAAAATATATTTACATAAGGGTATTATCAATTATGCTAGAAAAAAAATTTACATAAGCCCATGAAATATTAGATATTTCAATGAGATAGTAAAGAATATACAAACAATACTCAAATTTGGAGTAGCATACATACATACATATACCTACATTCAAACATTACATCCATGAATATGTATATACATACATTACACCCATTTATACATGCATACTGACTAAACATATATATGTCGAAATATGTATTACCATGTGTAAATATGTACATACACATACATACATGTATTACATACTACATACATATTAGAATCGGCCATATATATTGACATAGGAGTATACATAATACATACATAAAAATTACATATTACATATATACATACACATTCTCACAAACATATTTTATATATTACATATTACACACATATATTATTATATACAAATGCAAATATACAAACCAAACACAAAAAAATAAAGTACATATTATATATACACATACATACACATATACACACATTCCATACATACAATACAATACAATATATACATACATACATACATACACACACGAACATACCACACATCACACATGCATACCACATACATGCATATATATGTACCTACATTCATATATTGCACATCACACATGCGTATATACCTGTACATTCAAACATTACATCCATGAATATGTATATACATACATTACACCCATTTATACATGCATAATGACTAAACATAAATATATGTACAAATATATATTACCATATGTAAATATGACATACACGTACATACATACATTACATACTACATACATATTAGAATCAAGTTTCAACCATATATATTGACATACATATATACATGTAACATAATACATACAATAAAATTACATATGACATACATACATACACAAATGCATATATACATACAAAACACAGAAAAATAAATTACATATTATATATATACACATACACATACATATTATTACCTAAGGCTACATATTATATGTATATTAATCTTCATACTTACAAACAAGTTACATATATTACATATATATAAACGTGCACACACACATAAATAAATTAGATATTACATAGCATATAATCGATACCTATTACACAATATACAAATTTACACATACATAAATTACATATATACATATATAGATATATTACATATGTAAATACATATTCCACATATCACCGTATATATAGATTATACTGGACCATACAAACCACAATACTTACATACACACACACATTAGGTATATGTATACTTACACATACATTGGATATATACATGCATATTACGTACATATTACAAACATACATCCATATACTAACCATATACATACTAAACATGAAAATATCCCAAAAATATTCATACATTTACATACATATGACCACATACACACATACATATACATGCACATACATACATTGGATATATACATACATATTATGCACATATTACAAACACATTCATACTCATTGAATCATGTATATTGACAAATACATATATGCATACACATACATACATACATATTCCACATATCACCATATATATACATACATATGCCTACAATGTTATAAGTCTTACAAGCATACATCCATACACATATATACATATATACATACATTACATACATGCATACACATAAATACGTTACATACACATACATACGTACATTACATATGTACATACATATCATCACAAACTACAATACATACATATATACATAAATATTACGAACAAACATCCACACACTCATGTATGCATATATGCATATGCCATACACTATACACATACAAACATACATACATTACATATTACATATATACATAATACACGTATGTACATTCATGCATGTACATACATACATTGCATATGCATATATTACAATCACACATTCATATACATTGAGTCATGTACATTGACATATGGATATATGCATACACCTACACACACATGCGCACACACACACACACACACACACACACACACACACACACACACACACACATACATACATACATACATACACACACACACATACATACATAAATACATACATACATACATACATACACACACACAACACACACACACACACACATACATACATACATACATACATACATACATACATACATACATACATACATACATACATACATACATACATACATACACACACACAACACACACACACACACATACATACATACATGCATACATACATACATACACACACACACACACACACACACACACACACACATTACATATGGATATATGCATACACATACATACATTACATATGTATACACATATGTACATTTGTACATAGACATACCTATATTCATTTATACATTGCTACATATACATACATTAGATATATACATAAATATTATGCACATATTACAATCACACATCCATACACATTGAATCATGTACATTGTCATATGGATATATGAATACACATATGTACATTTGTACATAGACATACCTATATTCATTTATACATTGCTACATATACATACATTAGATATATACATAAATATTATGCACATATTACAATCACACATCCATACACATTGAATCATGTACATTGTCATATGGATATATGAATACACATACATACACAGATAAATTACATATGTGTATATGCATACACATATGTACATTCATACATGGACATACATATATTCATTTATATATTGCTACATATACATACACATATATACATTAGATATATACATAGATATTATGTACATATTACAATCACACATTCATATACATTGAATCATGTACATTTACATACACAGATAAATTACATATATGCATACACATATGTACATTCGTACATGGACATACATACTCATACATGACATACATGACATATGCATACACATATGTACATTTGTACATGAATGTTTGAATGTTATGTTTAGTATGTATGTATGTGCACGTAATGTATGCATGTATGAATGAATGAATATATATATGTAATGTATGCATAAAATATGTATGCTTGCATGAATAAACATGAATGAATGGTTGTCCCCCCCCCCCCCCCCCCCCAATCACATAGAATTTAAATCTTGTAAAAATGGTTACACTAATGACAGGATATCTTCTTTAAAATAAAAAAAAATAAAAAAACATGAATGAATGGATATATGAATGTACATATGTGTATATATGTAATATGTAATGTATGTATATTTGTATGTGTATGCATATATGTGTGTGGATGTTTGTTTGTAATATGTATGTATGTGTATGTAAAATTAATGTACATATATATGAGGGGTATGAATGTTTAAGTTAAACTATAAAAGCGATAAGTTATAAAAGTGAAAACATTCTAAAGAAAAAATAAAAATAATGTGGGAGAGGGGTTTGAATGAGAATAGGAAAAAATGGGTAAGGGGTAGGGCTAGAAATAGGAGAAAGTAGGGGAGGGATAGGGCTGAAAATAGGAGAAAGTTGGGGAGGGGCAGGGCTTAGAATATAAAGATTTTTACAAGGGGTGAGTACATAAGCCGGTGACAAATATAACACCGTGCTACCATGTGTAGTCCCGGACATATGAACTACAAGAGAAAGAAAGAGATATAAAAGGGAATGCATCGCTACTAAATGTAGTCTCATGCTTACAAACAATATATATTATACATACACATACATACATATTACAACAAACATCCACACACACATATATGTATTATGCATACACATACACATACAAATATACATACATTACATATTACATATATACACATATGTACATTCATATATTCATTCATTCATGTTTATTCATGCAAGCATACATTACGTGCACATACATACATACATACATACATTCATTCGTTCATACTAAACATAATATTCAAACATTCATGTTTTTTTAAATTTAGATTTTTGCCGCCTCCTCCTTTGCTTTACCTCCTCGTCTCTCCTCATTGTTGTCGCCTCTTCTCCCCTTGTTGCTTCTGTCCTCATTTTGCCGCCTCAGTTCTCGTTTTGCTGCCGCCGCCGCTCGCCTTGTCGTGCTGCTTTTGCTCACCATTATTCTCTGTCGGGGCTGCCACAAGTACTCTACAAATATTTTACAAGTACACATAAGTACAAACATCATACATAAACCAACACATAAATTCTTAGACTTACATACACTCACGTACATACATACATACATAAACACACACACACACACACACACACACATACACACACACACACACACACATAACGTATACAATCATACACACAAGCCATACATACAATATATACAATAAACGAAATTAATACAATACAATACAATATGTACATACATACACACATACCTATATACACTGACTTACATACACATTTACACATAACACATACATACAATACAATATGTACACACACACACACACAAACATAACACACATCACACATGCTATACATACACAATAAATGCAATTAAATACAATACAATACAATATGTACATACATATTACACACATACCTATATACACATGCAATACAATACCTACACACACACACACACACACACACACACACACACACACACACACACAACACATGCATACCACATACAAACATATATGATGTATGGAACATACATACACACACACAAACATAAAACACAACAGACATGCATACCACATATAAACATATATGATGTATGGAACATACATACACACACACAAACATAAAACACAACAGACATGCATACCACATATAAACATATATGATGTATGGAACATACATACATACGCACACACAAACATAACAAACAACACACATGCATACCACATACAAACATAACAAACAACACACATGCATACCACATACAAACATATATGATGTATGGAACATACATACACACACACAAACATAAAACACAATAGACATGCATACCACATATAAACATATATGATGTATGGAACATACATACATACGCACACACAAACATAACAAACAACACACATGCATACCACATACAAACATATATGATGTATGGAACATACATACACACAAATCACACATGAATACCACATTCACAATGCACACATACACACATATATATGATGTATGGTTATATGAAAAGTGATAGGTGGGTCATTCTATTTGTAGATAATGGATGAAGAATCTATTATTGAAGTGTTTGAACATGAGAGGGATGATGAAGATAAACCTTTGGGCATTGTAAGTGTGAGAGGAACTCTTACATATGCAAAGATCCGAGTCGAAATAATTGAGGACGATATATTTTATGAACCATTTTCCTTTGTGTACACAAAAAATAATATTTTGAATGGGAAACAAGAAGAGAAAAAATAATGTTACGACTTCATATGAGTCTATCCATGAAACTAAACATAAGGTTAATTTGTTAGTAATTTCATTATTGATATGCATTTTGGATTGTTTCATATCTGCTCTTTGAGATATATATATCAAGTTCAAGATTGTTTTATTGTAAATTACATTTTTTTTTTATCATGCTATATTCTTCATATGTCTCAATAAACTAAAAAAAAACTTATATGCGGCTTATGTATGTTATACCTCTAGTGTTTTTGGTAATGTTTCCTAATTGTGTGTGCATTACTTTGTACTTTACATATTGTGTTTTCAATCTATGTGGCACTTGATGAAGCATTTCTAGGAATTGCATATGATGTTTAATGTTCATTCATAATTTTGCGAGTCATCAATTGTACAGGTGGTCATCGATCCTTTCTAGGATTGGAAACTATGTGTGCATGTATATTTTATATGTAAGGGTATTTAAAATGGGTGGTTATCAAAAAATATATTGGTAGTAAGGGGTATTTTTATTAATCTTTTTTCTACAAAAGGGTCACTAAAATAGTAAAAACCATACGTATAAGGGGTTTATAAATGATGTCATGAACGCACGTGATACAACCGTCTTATATATAGTGGAGTCCCCGGGCGTGTGTTCAACCTTGATCCAAAAATAACAATCAACAAAGGAACTTCGGTAACTTTTCCTCTTTTTTTTTTCTTATTCTTTCTTCTCCCAATCTAATCATGTATAGTCAATATGTGTTGTTTTTCATTGTTTCAATGATGTTGTAGTGGTAATTAATTGGTTGTATAAAATGTTTACATATGTGTATGAGGTCAATACCTCATTTCACACATATTTGATATGTAATTCGTGTCGTATGTGTACGAGGTTAATACCTCAATTGCGTATTACGTTCACATGCATATGTTACATATGTGTATGAGGTCAATACCTCGATTTTTATGTAAATGATATGCATTTGGTGTCGTATGCATGAGAGGTCAATACCTTAATTGCGTATTACGATTAACTCTTATTTTTGGATGTTTCGTGTTCGTAGAGGTGATATGCCTCGATTACGTGTCTCGATGTCATCATATGTTGGCTATTTGATGTTACGATTTTTTAAAATATACGCATATGTGGTAACATGTATACATATTTGATCATATATATGTGATAAATATACATATGTGTATGTTAGTTATAACATAATTTCTATATCAAATGTTGTCCTTTTCGGGGAAAGGATCTTGGTGGCCATCCTCACATTTTTGTGAGAATGGCGTAGTCACCATCCCTTTTTCAACAATTTCTTTTGTTGACATCCCCGTTGGTCACTTCGATTTTGTTACGTAACGAAATGCTCTTAGCCACAATGATGTTGAGAACGTAGGGCTTGACCCACTTCATGTGAGGTCGCTCCTATGACACACATATCCAACATCCCTCCCTCATTACATGGATACGATACCACAATGAGATCATTCTTACGAAAGGAATTCGTAATGACGTAACCATGTGATCGGCCACGTGGGCCTACCATGATTAAGAGGGCTCATATGGCTTGACCATTAGGTTGCACTTTGGCGTATGCGATCGTAATTATGAGACTTGAGGTTAGGTAACATATATTTTGTGGTAAATGAGAGGGAAATAAGGACTCTTGACATATATGTTTCTTTTAAAAAAACATATATGGGCAAATGCCTAGCATATCTCTTATACGCATAAAATTAAACATTAAACATGAGCAACCTATTTGGCTAGCTCAAGTGTTGAATGCATTTGTTCTCGAGGTCTGGAGTTCAAATATGACCAAGACCATACAACATTGTTGATACATATGACTATAATACATGTTTAGACTTTAGGTCTAAGTGCACTTCGGGGTCCTCGTCATATGACTATAATACATGTTTAGACTTTAGGTCTAAGTGCACTTCGGGGTCCTCGTCATAGGACTTAAAGAGCCGAAACCACATACGTGTGCACAGAAACATAGTTTATTGTTAACATTTTTTTCGTGTATAAACTATTCATGACGCGAACATACATGGTTGAGCCTCGGGGAGCCACCATGAAAAAATCGATATAGAGATCATGGAAAGACATTAAATTGTCACCCCCATGGTTTTTAAAACCATACCTTTGTGTTACCATAGTAACATGATCTTGAACCTCATCTCATACGTCTAGAGGGGTATTGACGTGAGATCATGATATCGATTAATGTTGGCCCATGATATGTTTACATCATGACTTGATGTTGTGACTATTTGTCTGACCTTATCCTACTTCTTTGCCAGAAATAATCATTCAATGGCTCAAAATAATGACCCGATGTCATCCGCTCAAGCGGAAGGAACTCCAGGAAATCCTTCTGGACCAATGTCCATTGAGTCGTATTTCTTACAAATACAAAATTTCCTTAGTTCAACCACTCATCAGATGTCCAAATTTTGGCAATCTCAAAGTGCTCTCGAGGCACGTGTCATTAGTTTACAACATGAAACTAATAGACCCGATTAGCGTTAGGGTGAACCATCATTTGTCGTAAAGCCATTTACGGGAGAAAAAAAGGAAAAAACTGAAGAAGCAATCTGCACGTGGCTGGGCCGATGGGAGTCTCATTTTGAGCTCTATCCCACACGAGATAGTATGAAGATTGCATATGTCGGCCGAGAACTAAGGGGTAAGGTTGCCGCTTGGTGGTGTGGGCTCCGAACTTTGGGGAAATTGCCCGATACCTAGACAAATTTTGTCACAGTTTTCAAGGGCCAAATTCTGCAACCTCCATCTCAAACTGAGGTAGCAGAAGCATTAATGAACCTCTCTAGCCGGAAATTTCTTTGCTAGAAAACTATGTCCACCATGCTAGAACCCAAATCCAAAAATCGGGTCTAGAAGGGGACAATTGGTTAATAGCTTGCTTTGTCAATGGCATCCCCAATTCGGACTATCACTGGATAGTGCATGATAAGGATCCAAAATCTTTCGAAGAGGCCGTTGAAATAGTTCTTCGCTATCAACGCACTTCGAAGAGGGACCATAACAAACCCAACAAAGTGGCCAGGACTAAGCAGTCCCAATTCGTTGGGAAACGCAAGACACCCAACGAATTCATGTATCATGATTGTAAGCGACAATATCCTTTTTGCGTATTCTGCAAAAAGAAGGGGCATACAAAAGAACAATGTCAAAAGCTCCAACGAAAAGAGCACAACAACAAAGCAAAAGTTGCAGACCCTAAAGGTTAGATTCCTAATGTCCTTGACGTCTATACACATCATTTATGTAATTGTCAATGTTCTTTCCCTCACTATGTATTTGGACCCAATGATTTAGTACGTTGTCGCGTTGTTACGCGCGTGCGTGTGGAAGGGCGGGACCACGGGGGTCTCGAACTAGGGAAGAAGGGAAGCCAAGAAGATGATTCCGGGCGCGTTCTAGAAGCCACCGAATGGGAGAGAGAGAGGAAGAGAGGGAGAAAGAGAGGGAGTGCTCCCTTGACGCCGACTCACACACACACACACACACAAACACACCACACCGACCCAACTCACGCCCTTATGTACAGGCAACGCAGGGAAGGGAACACCAAAACACCCACATAGACAGAGACACGAGTATGCACAGACGGATACTAGTATGTATATTACAAAGGGGAGAATACATTCCCGGCTTCGAGCCGGACCATGGTGGGGGTAGGTTACAACAGCAGTTTGCTGCCAAGTCGTCGTCCGCGGAGCTCTCGGGCTCGTCACACAAAGCGGGGTCTTGCACAGGAGACCGAGCAGAAACAACCCTCAACGGTCGACCTCCCCACAAAGAAGAAGAAGAAGAAGAAGAAGAAACCTAACTCTAAACCTAACGGTATGCCCTCTAACACAAAAACGGGCAACCCCTCTACGAGGGACCATCCCTTCCTTTTATAGAACAAGGAGAGGGATGCGTTACAATGTGGGATAAATCCCGATTTACATGGGATTCTTCGTCCCAACTTAACTCCTATTATTCACACAATTACACGAGGGTGAGTGCACATGGTGCACCCCACCGATGTAGCGACTATTTCCCGGTTTCCGCCTCTGGACGAAATTCTTCACGACATCCGCCCCCACCTAACCGCACGTCCACCGGTACGTGCCAAATCCAGTGAAGGGTGAGAGATTTCGGCCAGTGAGAAACCGGTCTTCCGTAATACGCATCTCGGCTCGCTGCCGGTTTGATCCGTTGGCTTCGGTTCTTCCTTCGCGCTTACCTCCCCGTAGGCTCGTTTGACCCGTCGATGGGTCCTCTACCGCGATCTCCGTAGTATGCGTACTTCCGTAATACGCATCCCGACTCCTATTATTCACACAATTACACGAGGGAGAGTGCACATGGTGCACCCCATCGATGTAGCGACTATTTCCCGGTTTCCGCCTCTGGACGAAATTCTTCACGACATCCGCCCCCACCTAACCGCACGTCCACCGGTACGTGCCAAATCTAGTGAAGGGTGAGAGATTTCGGCCGGTGAGAAACCGGTCTTCCGTAATACGCATCCCAGCTCACTGCCGGTTTGATCCGTCGGCTTCGGTTCTTCCTTCGCGCTTACCTCCTTGTAGACTCGTTTGACCCGTCGATGGGTCCTCTGCTGCGATCTCCGTAGTATGCGTACTTCTGCTGGCCCTTGTTCGGCCGTATGAACGCCCCGCTCCCCGTCGTATGCCCGATGTCCTCCGCTTGAGGAACGCCCGTAGTGGCCCACTTGGCCTCCGTTGACCATTTGTGTTGTCCTGATTGCCGTCCCATGTTGCTTCGCGTTGCCTTCGTCCTCTCGCCGCCACCTTCCTTCTCCATGGTCTTACATCGCCGCGTCGGCTCGAACCGCCATGGTCTCCGGAACGGTGTGGAGGATCCTTTTCTGGCCTTCTACGCGCTACTTCCGAACCGCGCAACCTATCTCCGCGCTCGCCTTTCCGCTCCGGCACCTCCGTGTGCCAAATACCCTCGTCCGTTGTTTGGCACTGCCTGTGCCGTACTCCGGTTCATTGCACGCCTTGTCGCCCCCTTTCCTGGCCAGATTGTGCATCGCCGCTCACCCGCATACTGGTGTCCTCCGCATCCGAGGAACACCCCGTAGTAGCTTGCTTGGCCCTTCGTGCTGCTGCAACAGGTCCTGAGTCTTCCGCTTGCCGTCCTCCCCTCGCCCCCACCAGCTTGTCACCCCCGGGCTTGCCGTGTCAGTCTTCGCTACCGAGATCTACGAAGCGAGTGTGGAGGATCCTCCTTCGGCCTCTCTTGCCATCCCCTGACTCTGACCCTATGCAGTCCACTAGGCACTTGTCACCTCATTGCTGGCACCTCCCTTGTGCCGTCTTCCGCTTCCTTTGTTCGGCACCGCCCGTGTCGAACACTGTCCCGTAGTCATGCTCTAATCCAGCCCGTGATGGCCACTTGCGAGACTCTTATTCTGTCCCAGGTGTGCCTTTCCGGCCTGACACACCTCCTCGTGTTTGCCCTACCGGCTACTTCCGAAACCGTAACCGGCCGGTGAGGGTTTCGCACTTCGTCCGCCCCGTCTTACCGGCTCCCGATTCGCTACCCCGTGTCGTTGGGTCCCATTCCCTACCGCCACCGTCCTTCTTCCTAGGTCTCACGTTGCCACGTTGGCTGAACTGCCGAAGTCTCCAGATCGGTGCGAGGGTCCCATAAGACTGGACTCCGTTTCTATGCTTGCCGAAATTCGGGTGTCTTTTGTCGGAGTCCTTCACGACTCTCCTCGTGTCTTCCACGTAGCCGGGTCCCGTTTCCCGCCACCACCAACCTTCTCTCTCGGTCTCATGTTGCCACGTTGGCCGAACTGCCAGAGTCTCTGGTTAAGTGTGGGGATCCCGTAGGACCAGACTTCCTTGCGCCACTCACCTCATCGGAAGGTTTGAGATGGTCCGTAGCCACCTTGCTGGCCTCATACCTCCTTGCCATTTTTCGCCTCATGTCGTCAGATCACGTTCTCCTGTCGCCACCGATCTCCCCTATAGGACTCACACCGGCACTCGGGCCGACCGCCGGATCGGTGTGAGTGTCTTCGTGGGACCTCCCCTTCTGGCTTCGGTTGCCCGCCCTACCGCCGCCACCGTCCCTTACTCTAGGTCTCACGCCTCCTTTTGTCGTTGGCTGCCGGAGTCTCTAGAATCGGTGTGTGTAAGGTCACAGCTGCTCCACTCTGCCTTCGCCATTCTCTTTTGTTGGTCACGTTCACCTGCCGCCACCGTCCTTTCCTATAGGACTCACGCCGGCTCTCGGGCTGACCGCCGGATCGGTGTGAGGATCTCCGTAGACTGCCCATTCGTAGCCCTTTGCCTTTGTCACCTCGTTGCCACCATCAGTATCTTGGTCTTACGTTGACCGCGTTGTCGACTTCCGAAGTCTCTAGAACCGGTGTGAAGGATCCTCCTTGGGCTTGCCATATCTCTGACCCTTATCCCGGGTCTTCCTTCTTTCGTAAGTCGAGAGGGTGGCTCACTCCACACCCTCTCTTGTGGTACCGACGTACCGTGTTCCCGGCCTCTTCGTAGGCCTACTCTCTCCCTCCCTCCCGGAATGGTTTTCCGGAAGTCCGTTCCGCTCGGTTCTCGTCCGGGTCCGTCCGTCATTCTCTGGATTGTCGAGTCCCATTCTCCTGTCGCCACCGATCTCTTCTTATAGGACTCACGCCAGCACCCGGGCCGACAGTCGGATCGGTGTGAAAATCTCATGGGACCGGTCTTTGTTCTCCTCTTCATCCCTTGTACTTCTCCCTACTCGATGTTTCGGGCCGCCATGCCCCGAATCCGTAGTTACCGGCCTCCATGGCCATCCCTTCACCGCAAGGCAAGAGGGTCAATTGCTCCGCACCCTCTTCCATGTTGCCGTCGTACGCTCTTCCGGACTCCGTATAGGCCCCGTCTTCTACACTTAGGGAGGCTTCTTCCTCCGCATACTCCGATCGCCTCCGGCCAGACTCCATAGTAAGCCCTTCTTTGGCTTCGATTTTCCCCTTCACAAGCTCGCATGCCTCTCGTATTAGCGCTTCTAGGTCGAGCTCCTCTGAACCGTTTTGCGTTGAGCTCTCTTCCGGCGGTAGTGCGTACCCACTCGCCGCTCTCTCTTCTCTGCCGCTCGTGGGCCACGTTGTTGCCGACCGCTCCCCATCGGGTTACCGGCATACCCACTCCGGTTTCGCGTATCCGTATGCCTCCATTAGAGCTCCCTCGAAGGACTCCCACGACTCGTGAGCTTCTTGAAGCTCCTTGACCTCTTTATGCACCGATACGGCCGCCACTCGACGAAAATACTCTAGCCGCATCTCCTCGTCCACGCCCCCTTTCGCCATCTCGGCCTTGTAGGCTCCCAAAAATTTTGGGACCTCATTCCCATTGAACCGGCCGTCTCGATCGACCACCCTTTCGACGACTTGTTGAGCAGCATCTCGCTTCGCCATCTTCCGTCCGGCTTTCATCACGATTTTTGCCATCATCTCCTCGAAGTCGAAGTCTTCTTCCATCTCCATGCTCCCTTGCTGCCCTTCACGTCGGGTTCACCAAAGATGTCGCATTGTTACGCGCGTGCGTGTGGAAGGGCGGGACCACGGGGGTCTCAAACTAGGGAAGAAGGGAAGCCAAGAAGACGATTCCGGGCGCGTTCCGGAAGCCACCTAATGGGAGAGAGAGAGGAAGAGAGGGAGAAAGAGAGGGAGTGCGCCCTTGACGCCGACACACACACACACACACACAAACACACCGCACCGACCCAACTCACGCCCTTATGTACAGGCAACGCAGGGAAGGGAACACCAAAACACCCACATAGACAGAGAGACGAGTATGCACAGACGGATACTAGTATGTATATTACAAAGGGGAGAATACATTCCCGGCTTCGAGCCGGACCATGGTGGGGGTAGGTTACAACAGTAGTCTGCTGCCAAGTCGTCGTCCGGGGAGCTCTCGGGCTCGTCACACAAAGCGGGGTCTTGCACAGGAGACCGACTGAGTAGAAACAGCCCTCAACGGTCGACCTCCCCGTGAAGAAGAAGAAGAAGAAGAAGAAACCTAACTCTAAACCTAACGATATACCCTCTAACACAAAAACGGGCAACCCCTCTACAAGGGACCATCCCTTCCTTTTATAGAACAAGGAGAGGGATGCGTTACAATGTGGGATAAATCCCGATTTACATGGGATTCTTCGTCCCAACTTAACTCCTATTATTCACACAATTACACGAGGGTGAGTGCACATGGTGCACCCCGCTGATGTAGCCAATATTTCCCGGTTTTCGCCTCTGGACGAAATTCTTCACGACAACGTGCAAATGGGTATATCAATGGATCTCCCATACACTTTTTATTTGATTCGGGAAGCTCACACAATTGTGTGAATGATCGTTTGGTTTAGATATGGGAAATCCAACTCACCGTAAGTGATCACACCTATAGGGTGCACTAGACTGATAGAAAAGTACAATACATCAACATGGTGATTCATTCATTAGTAATTTCAATTGATACTTATATAGAGGAAGTAGACTTCCATGTAATGAATCTTTGTACCACTGATGTAATACTAGGTTATCCTTGGTTTTTTAATAAAAACTCTTCTTTATCTATTGATTGGGTTCATCATTCAATTACTTTTGTACTGAACGATTGTACTTATTTTATTCAATGTATTAAAAAACAATCTATTTCGATTGTTTCCTCGCCATCAATATCTGAATTGTCTTGTTCTACTTTATTTTATTGTGTACTTGATCCGGACATTCATGTTTACAATATTGATTCTGTCTCGGTTCAATTATCATATTTTGAACAACAACTCGATAAAATCTTAAATGATTTTCGTGATGTTTTTCCGAGTGAACTACCACATGGTTATCTCCTAAATGTAATATAGACCATCGTAGAGATATTGTACCTAGCGTTGCACCAATAAGTATACCTCCTTATCGCTTAAGTCGATCCGAAGAGGATGAGGTATTTAAGCAACTCAAGGACTATTTACGAATGGGTTATATACATTATAGTAAATCTCCTTAGGGTGCACCTATTCTCTTGGCATATGTGTATTAATTACCGACGCTTGAATAAAGTGACAATCAAGAATTCATATCCATTGCCCCGGATTGACGATCTCCAGGGAGCTCAGTATTTTACGAAACTTGATCTCCGTACGGGCTACCATCAAATTCGTATAACTGAGGGAGATGTTCCTAAAACGACATTTCATATGCATTATGGCCATTGCGAGTTTTTGGTCATGCCTTTCGGTTTGACCAATGCTCGGGCCACATTTCACCAAGAAATGAATGCATTTTCTAAGAAAAATTTGGAAATTTTGTCGTTATTTTCTTGGATGATATTCTAGTTTATAGTCATACATTATAAGAACATGCTAAACATGTCCGCTTTGTTTTATGAACATTGCACGGCAAGCAATTCTATCTGAAGATCTCAAAATGCGAGTTCTTCAAGAAATCAATTACTTATCTTGAACATCTCATAACCGAACGAGGAGTTGAAATTGATCATTCTCGCATCGAGAAAATCAAACTTTGGCCCACTCTTCGGAATATTCGAGAAGTTCGATCATTCCTTGGTTTTGTCAGGTTTTTGCGAAAATCCCTTCGTAATTACTCCCAATTGACGACGTCGTTTACTGATCTTCTAAAAGGTCAAACGCTTAAGTCTACAAAACCTATTGTGTGGAATGCTACACTAGACCTCTCCTTTAAGGAACTCAATGAACTGGTGTGCAAGGCTCCTTCGCTTCTTTTATCTAATCCCTCAAAACCTTTTGAGGTTGAAATCGACGCAAGCGATTATGCTATAGTTCTTGTCTTATATCAAGATGGTAAACCAATAGCATTCGAGAGTAAGAAACTTGATTCTGCTCAATGTCGGTATACCGTTGTCGCGTTGTTACGTGCGAGCGTGGAGAAACGAGGCGGGACCACCAGGGTCTTGAACCGAAGAGCAGGTGATAGAAGGGGGAAAGAGAAAGAGAGAGACGCCCGGTTACGTATGAGCAAAGGAACACAGGGACACGGCCCGTCAACGCATAAGACACGAATGGACATAGAGACAGAGAGACACGAAAGTTTGTGTATTAACGAATAACAAATAAACAACAGAGCACGTGAGCGGTTACAACCGAACAGGCCGGCGAATAGATGCCGATGCCTGCTCGTCTGCGCACGAAAGGGGATAGGATGGAGGTGCTGCCAGAAGCACACGGGCGTTCCTCGAAGCAGCGCGAGCCTCCCAAAAACCTGCAGGGAAGAGCGATGGAGAACGAACAAAGGACAAGCGTTTGGTTACGGCCCGACAACACTTCGTCCTCCTCAATGCGCGATCCCCCTCTCCCCGCGTCTCCCTCTCTTTTATAGCTTCAAGAAGGGACCCGTTCCCTCATTTACTTCCTACCTACTGAATCTAACTACCGAAGATATACCTATGTACCTAATTCCCTATTATATACATTAAAGGGCGCGCACGCGTGAAGAGCCGGTTCACGCGCGCTATGCACCGATTGCGCCAAGGGACGGTTTTCTTCACGACACCGTCCAAGTAAAGGAATTATTTGCAGTTATACATGCGCTCAAAACAAGGCGCCATTATTTTTATAGAAATCGTTTTGTGGTAACTACGGACCACAAGTCCTTGAAATTTTATGTGACCAACAAGACCTGAAAGGTCGTAAGGCACGATGGGTTGATCTCATCCAGGACTTTGATTTTTCCCTATGATATTGTAAAGGTTCCATGAACACTGTCGCTGATGCACTAAGTCGCATCCATGAAGTTAACATGCTCACCTTCACTGAAATAACATCAAATCTTTATGATCACCTTCGAGGAAAGTATCCTGATGACAGTTATTTTGCGAAATACTGGGCAGGATTTGAGTCTGGAGCAGACACCACCACATCCTCAAAGGAATCCTTCCACATTGCTAACAATATGCTTTATCGTAATAGGAGGGTTTGTGTTCCAGATTTGCCTTAGGTCAAAAAGAGAATTCTTTTTGAATGCCATGATGCACCCTCAGCATGACACCCTGAAATACATCATACACTCGTTCTCATCTCCACTCAATTCTATTGGCCTTAGATGCGTCCTGACATACATAGCTATGTGACTAAATGTCACCAATATCAGGTTAACAAAGCCGAGCGACTTAAGGCTGCTAGACTTTTACATCCCTTGGACATTCTATATAATAAGTGGGAAAGTATATCCATGGATGCCATCTGGGTTGTGGTTGATAGACTAACTAAATTAGCTAGATTTATTGCTACTAAAACCACGGTAACAGCTCCTAAATTGGCTTACCAATTCGTTGACGAGTTATTTCGTTTTTATGGGTTACCGATGGATTCGTGACTGATCGAGATCCAATGTTTACTAGTGACTTCTAGACGCAAGTCTTTAAGAAGTTAGAAACTACATTGAGCACGAGTTCCACGGATCATCATCAATCCGATGGACAGACAGAAAGAGTAAATCAAATTATTGAGGACATGCTTCAAGCATACGTTGGTGCAAAACCAACAAAATGGGAACGTTATCTCCCAATTTTGAACTTTGCTTATAACAGCTCCACGCATACGTTGGTTGGATATAGTCCTTTTATGTTGATGTGTGGTTTTTAGCCATGAGCCCCGATTGATGTTAATATACATGATGATGAGTTACGAAGTACGCAAAACTTTCGTCGAGATATACAAGATATGTTGCATATTGCACGAGATAATATAAAAACAGCTCAAGATAGAGCGAGTTTTTACGCCAATCATAATAGGCAACCTCGTGTATTCAACCCTAGATATAAGGTATTTTTACGTGTACCTCACAATTCTAAGACATTGTCTACGGATAAGTGCGCTAAGTTAGCCCCACGGTTTTGTGAACCTTTTCATGTCCTCAAATCCATTGGTTCATCAGCCTATCGTTTCACTCTTCCTGATTCTGTTGAAATTCATCGAGTTTTTCATGTAAGTCGTCTAAAAGAACTTGTAGGTTCTTGTGACAATACAATTACAACTGAAACTCTAGTTACTTCTAAAGAATTATCTTCTAAAAAACATGTACCAAAAAGAATTCTCGATGTTAAAACAAAAAATCTGTGTACTAAAATAATCCGCGAATTTAAAATTAAATGGATGGATAAATCTATTAAAGATGCCACATGGGAACACGAAAATACTCTTAGATCTAACTTCCCTAACTTTCCACTGCAAGAGTGCAATTGTTTTAAAGAGGGACAGTATGTTACAGGCATGACCATATAATATCCCGTGGTGAGAATTTACCGTAGTATTCTATACACGTGGATAAGTGTGACGGTTAAACGAGTGTAAAGAAGGGGAGGATTACTTTTAATCCTCGGGAGTGAGACAACCCATTAGGCCAAGTATGAACTTGCCTAGGGGCCTTGGGTATCGCTATAAATATGAGGCTTAGTTACCCTCATTTCATCATCTTTTGACTACGTCGAGACTCTCACTTTGTGGTGGGTCAACTCTTGTAGCAAGCGCACCAGCACCAGGTGCAACTCGACGCCACAATGGTGGTATGGGATTGTTAGAGCGATGATCTAATGTAAGCATATGATAAGGATAAAAGATATATGAAATGAGAAAGGAGAGAGAGAAAGAAGGGTGCCGATCCACCGGACCACCCCCGTGCGGAGGGATCGAGATGGACTCGAGCCTCAATTGGTGTCCCATACCACCGTTGTGGCGTCGAGTCGTACCTGGTGCTAGCGCGCTCGCTACAAGAGTTGATGCACCACGACATTAGAGTCTCGACATAGTCAAAAGATGATGAAATGAGGGTAGTTAGGCCTTATATTTATAAGGATACCCAAGGCCCCCAGGCAAGTTCATACTTGGCCTAATGGGTTGTAAGTAATCATCCCCTTCTTTACACTCTCGTTTAACCGTCACACTTATCCACGTGTATAGAATACTACGGTAAATTCTCACCACGAGATAGTATATGGTCATGCCATAACAAAAGGCCTCAATGTGGGGAACACCTCCTTCCAAAAGTCGAAAACCGCTCCTCATTACTTCCACTTTTGTGTCAAAACCCTATTAAAGAAGAAGAGTAGAGAAAGGGAATATATACATTGAAGACGACCCCATTCAAACACGAAGGAGACTCCACGCAAACTCAACGAAGACAAAGATGAACACTCCCAAGGCTCCCAAGAAATCCCGAAGACCACGAAGACCACCAAAACGAAGAATGAAGAAGAAGAAGTGAGGACCCAAAATAAGCCCACCTCTCCTTCTTAGGTCGAGGACCATGCCTCGCAAACCCGCTTTTTTAAAACCCATGTTTTCAATAGATATTAAAGCTTCGATGGAAAGTCACCATTAAAAGTTTGGTCAAGGTTCATCCATGATCCAACCATGGGATTCATGCCACATGCCGTGCATCGCAATGTCAAGAACCAAGGAGCGCATATTTCGTACATGGCCCTTTTGCTTTGAAGGAGATAAGCTTCCCATTATCAAAAGATGTAGAAATCTTTGAGGAGCAGATATTTTGTACACATGTCTTCACATGATCAAAAGACGTAGAAACCTTTGTATCTTTGTCTGCTTTGCCCCGTGGCAAATAAGAAGAAGAAGAAGCATAACCAATTCCATTACGTTGTTATAACTTATTAGTAATAGAGAAAGAAGATGAATTACTTTAGTAGCTGAAGCTTGGCTATGGAGTTCTTCACCTATACTACCATCCTTGTGGCCATCATCCTTGGGCTTACTCTGCCTCTACTATTCCTCATTGCAGGGCTACTGCAGCTATGGAGACCTTCAAGCCAGAAGAAGAAGAAGAAGAAGAAGAGCCAGCAAGAGAAGACGCTTCCGTTGCCGCCGGGTCGTTTCGGCCTTCCCTTCTTCGGTGAGACCCTAGAGTTCCTCGGAACACAGAGGGCAGGGATGCCCTGGAAATTCTTCGATGACCGCATCTCTAGCCATGGGGAGACCTTCAAGACGAACCTAGTCACCTGCCCGACAGTAGTCCTGGCCAGCCCTTCTGGTAACAGGAAAGCCTTCTCTAACATCTACACCTCATGGCCCCGTAGCGTCATCTCTGTTCTGGGGACTGAATCCCTGATCGGCCATGTCGGACCGCATGCTACACGTATAAGGAACGCTCTCATGATGTTCTTGCGCCCCGAATCCCTGCAAAGGTACACCCGAAGCATCGATGGCATCCTCGTCAGGTTCATTCAGGAGCATCTCGATGGCAAATCCGAAACCCTTCTGTTTCCCCTGATGAAGAAGCTCGTGTTCTCCATAACTTGTGAGGTTCTTGTTGGCCGACGGGACATCAAAGATCATGACATGCTCTTTCTTCCCTTCAATACGATGATGAAAGGTCTTCTGCAGATACCGATCAACATACCTGGAACGAGATATTCTAAAGCACTCGCAGCTTCTGAAGCGATAAGAAAGCAGTTGCAGGTATGGATCGACGAGAGGAGGAGAGATATGGATGCTGGCTCTGTCACTGAGCATCCAGACATCCTCTCCGGCTTTCTCGACTATAGGGATGAGCACGGAGAATCATTTTCTGATAAGGCCATTATGGACAACATCCTTCTGTTGCTCTTTGCAGGTCATGATACCAGCGCCATTGTGTCCACCATGACCTGCAAATATCTGGCATGCAATACCGACATAATGGATGAGGTTTACAGAGGTTTGCAATCTCTTTGGGCTTGAAAAGACTATCAAATCTTTGTTTGCATCGTGAACTCTTATCATATTTGTATGTGTATTTTGGTGGTGATTACTCAGAGAACAAGGAGATCGCTGCAAGCAAGGCCCCCGGTGAGCTGTTGAATTGGGGAGATATACAGAAGATGAAGCTTTCATGGAGAGTGGTTCAGGAATCCATGAGGCTAACACCGCCAGTGCAGGGATCATTCAGAGTGGCACAGGAGGAGGACATGAGCTTCAATGGCTTCAGGATCCCAAAATCATGGAAGGTATTATATCTCTGACTGTCAATCCCCAATCCAATTCAAATAGATCACAAAAACATATCTACAACCCATTGCATTTCCCTGCCCAGATTTACTGGTCTGTGAACTCGACTCATCGAAACCCTAAGTATTTCCGGGAGCCGGAGAAGTTCGATCCGTCACGCTTCGAAGGAGCGGGCCCGGCCCCGTTCACATTCGTTCCATTCGGCGGGGGCCCGAGGATGTGTCCGGGCAACGAGTTCGCACGCATGGAAATTCTCATGATCATCCATAGCTTGGTCACTAAATTCTCGTGGTCCCTCAAGGACCCTAACGAGGCCATTGTGGTGGACCCTATGCCATTCCCCGTCAAGGATCTTGCTATCCTTCTTGAGCCTCGCATAGTTGTATGACTCCGATTACTTTTATTAAACATAGTGCGTCTTCGCAGAAGAGGTAATGTACCGATTATTGAACACTTAGCTCTAAATGGAAGACGAGATAGCCTCCACCCTATTTCTATACATCTTGCCATCGCCTATTGAATCTTGCGATTCCCCCATTCTTTCCTAACCCTTTCCACCATCCATATATACCTATCAATTAGTGTATCGATATACATAATTTCTTTTTACGTTTTCTTGGCTTATATACATTTGTACTACACACTTTTTACATTCATAATTGTTGGCGAGCAAGCAATCGCATAGTGGTATGCTTCCCCATTGATTCTCAAAGTGGAGTGGGTATACATGCTCAAATCATTTGCATACAAGAAAAATGAATTATTTATGTGTATTTCGAGCCTTTTAATCCATGGGTTGAAACTTGTGAACTCTAAACTCTTGAGGCAAGACACAAATTGAACTCTTAACAAACCCAAGACAAACGAAACCGCTTTCCCATTTTGGAGCTCAAAACCAACCAAGTCAATTTGTTAGCCATTAGCATAGTCAACCATTGTGTGGTTTTGGCTTGAATCAAATCATCACCTTTTGCTATATGTTAATACATGTTAAGGTTTAGGCTTTATTTGCACCATTCTATGTGAGATGTTAGATGTACAATGTAAATATCTTCTTAAATTTGGTGCGAAACATCATATTAGGTAGTGGTGGTTCACTAAAACCAAACCAAGTTAAATTGTTTAAGCCATTAGACAATTCAACCATGGCGTGGTTTTGGCTATAATCAAATGACTCTATATTGCTATGTGTTGATACATGTTAGGCTTTCGGCGTTGCACTATTTTATGTGAGGTGTTAGATATAGTATGTAAATCTCTTCTTCCATTCCATGCAAAACATTTTCTTTGGAGGGCAATGCTCGACAAATTTGGTGGCGTCTTTAAAATTTTCACACTTTTGGGACTCTGAGATTTATTCTTACAATGATTGAGGATGACACCATTTACAATCTCTAAAATATTACTTATATAGCCTTGGGTTTAATATTGACGATGAAACTATAGTTATCATTTTAGTGGCATTTCAAGTAAAGATTGAATGATTTACCCCCTCCATCACATAAAATAGTGGTTGAATATCTTAAGTGTTGAGGGTTATCGATCAAAGCAAAACAACACAAATGGGTTGGTTGTGTCGATGTTTGATGATCTCAAATAGAGGATAGTCTACAATTGTACATAGGTTAAAATAAAATTTGAGTCAATTGTGGTATCATTGTAGTCTTTATCGCACACATTTTTTAATATTTTGTATTTTCACCTAAGAAAACGAGAAAAGACAATCTAGATCATGTAAAGTGTTGAGATTAGACAAAGACAAAGAGACAAAGAGACAATCTAGAAGATATTGTTGTGATCTTGGAGGCATGTGCCGTAGTAGCTTATTTTCTCGACCAAATAAAGGGTTGAGTTTTAAAATGACGTGATGGCGTGTGTGCATATGTTTGTTTTGGTCTATGACCTTGGGGTACTTTGTGATTTTGATGCAGGATTGGTTATCACACCATAATTAAGAAATCGAAGATTTTGAGAATAGTTAGCTAGTTCATTCATAGTTGATTTCATCCTGGGTAGTGTGTATAACTAACATAACGTCGTCGTGAAGATTTTCGGCAATGGTGTGAAAATCACATAAGATGTATGAAATCAAGTGTCAATCATATAAAACAATAATAGTGAATATACTAAATCTAAGTAAGTTTAATATCTTAGTACAAAAGACGAAGATCTTGAAGAGATGCACTTTACTACATAAGAAACAGATATCTAAGTGTCAACTTATGTGGGTAAGAAGTTGCGAAAGAAAAAGAGAAAATTGTGAGATATCCCACATAGACATGACGAATAAGGCTCTCACCATATATAAGGTAGAGCAAAAGTTATTATCTTTGTGTTGAACTAAGAGTGGAGGTGGCCTAGCCACTCGTAAAGGTTTTGGCCAACCAAAACGGAACTGGACGATAACTGGCGATCGGCATCCGATATCCGATGACCAAGTTAATAAATAAATAAATATATATACAAGGATGGCAAGTAAGGATTCAAACCTTGCACCTCCTAGTTAAGAGTCAGTAGGATTGCCATGACATTTAGTTAAATTTATATTTCTATTATTGTACTTTTACATGTAAATTCACATACATGAGATCTAAAATAGTGACATGGTTATCATGCACCACATGTAATACATGAGCGCCAAATGGCAAACATGCATTTTATGCATGTCTTGTACCCTCACATGCATCATATGCATGAGAGCATCTATAAAAGAAGGGATGAAAAAGAAGAAAGGTTAGGCTCTTTTGGGTTATGAAATTAAGAACAAGAAAATTCGTTATCGAATTGATTGTGTAACTTGTTTCTTAAATCTAAAGGTAAAAGTTCAATCAATCTCTCTCAATTGAAAGTCAAGTGTTTATTCTCAATTTCTCTCTTTCAATCTAGCTTAAGTACTTTCTCGCTAAAGCTTGCGCCAACTTCAAGTCCTTCTGGTCTAGAACCCCGGCGGTTCCGCCTCATGATCCGCGCGTAGTGACGGATCTTCAGGACAACGTGTTTCTTAGTTCTCCATGAAATGACATAATATGCAAATAGAAATACAAGTCAGAGGTGGATTGAGAGGGATCCTTTAGTTGTATATGGTGAATCATGAGACGAGGAATGTCATGGTATGATAAGCGGAGTGAAGATTGGAGAACACTTAACCATATCAAACTTGGCCAGTATATTGTTGTTGAGAATCAAGCTAAACCTAGTCTAGTGTATGAACACACCCTTTGAAAACCTATGACCACTCAAAGGTCAAAAGTCACCACTACTCTCTACACATGAACTACGTGGCATAGAATCATATTCTATGACACATAAGTAATGAGTTCCATATTCCCCATGACTAATGAGTCTCCACATTCCCCAAGAGAGAGTGGGCGTTAATGAAGAGAGAGGGTGACCTTATATAAAGCACCCTCCGCCTACTTCATAAAGTGTTTGTTGTTGCTCCTTGTATTGCTACATTTTTGTACTAATTATTCTCCTTGTTAATATACATATTCTTCTCGAGTACTTCATTCCTCTTATTTATTTTGTGTCTCTCTCCTCTTCGCTTTTCTCTTTTCTCTCACACATAACACACATCTCTTCCGCTACATAGAATCATATCTTATTCTTTACAATTGTGAACAAAAGTGACATGTTGGCTTCTAAAGCACCTCGTCCTTAGTTATATCATAGATGTCACTAAGTGTCCTCAAATTTGTTCTACTTGCCCAAATTGGTTGTCAATTTCTTCACTTTTATGTCGTTGCAAAGGAGGTGCAAAGTTGCAAGCGATCGACACCGATATTCTCAAAGTTTAGGTTTCAAGCAACAAACTGGGTGTTAGAAAATGAAGAAGGCATTCCAACACTCCCAAGCTCCCAAACCCGCCAAAGAAAATCACCAAAAGCCGAGAATGAAGGACCTAAAATAAGCTCTCCTCCCTCCTTTTATAGGCAAGGAAGCGCCTCATTTGCATTAAATAATTTATAGGTAGAGAGGTGCCTCATTTAGATTGAATGGCCTAGTGGTTAGACCATTCACTTCTATTTGATCTTAAAGTCACTTTTAGTTGTTCTTAAGTAACTTTTAGATTGAATGGCCTAGTGCCCCTTTTTTCCGACTTGCTACACATTTTCTCTCTCTTACTTTTTCGCAGAAACTTTCACTCCATTCCTTATCCTCCTTTTAGCCATTTTTCTACCTCCTTTTGGTCACTTCTCTACCTTTGATCCCGCCACATCACTACATAGACTTTGATGCTAGTTGGATTAATCGTTAACAACATGTGTAAATTTAGGTGTCATACAAGGGTAGGCCTAAGACCTGTCCACAAAAATTGAGTTAGATACATGAGACAACCCTATCCACATGTGTCGAGCCTACGTAGTACCAACCTAGGCCAAGCCTTACATGGTCATCACAAACGTGTCGGGCTCAAGAGAATCATGGTCGAGCATTTCGACCTTGTCCATGTGACCATGTCCCTTTTGGGCTTAATAGTGCACCTCCAAACCAATACTATCCTTTCTTTGGAATATTGGAAAAAGATGATGGAGACATATGAGAGACTATTGCAGCCATTTCAGCTACGATGTCTCATTGTACTCTACACACTCCATTGGCCAAGTATTAATTATTGAAGAAGGAGAAGAAGAAAGAAGAAAGAAGGCCATTTGATTTGCTTAAGCTTACAACATCAAAATTGAGAAGTTGTTAGTCTTATCGTTAATTGAAGAAGAAGAAGCCAATTGGATTTGTTAAAGCTTGAAGTATCAGAATTGAGAAGCTTTTACTCTTATTCTTAACTTTTATAGCTTCTTACTTCTCTGACATTCAAAAGGATGCCAAAATCAGTTGATCCATACATGCATTTTTTGGGCATAGATAATGTGGTCTCCCAACTCAACTCATCGAAACCCTAAGTATTTCCCAGAGCTAGAGAAACTCAAACTTGTTTCACGCAAAATGTGCATATTCAACTGCTCTCATCACTTCTACCTAGGGATCGGCAATGGCTCGGCTCAAGCCTAAACCGTTTGGCTTAGCTAGCTTAGCGGTTCAGCTCGGCTTAGGCTTGAATTTGCCTTAACAGTTTGAGGTCAACTCGGCTTGGCTTGAGCCTCGCCAAACCGGCTCAAGTTGTTTAAGCCGTTTATAAACTTTAGAGAGAGGGGGGGAGAGAGAGAGTGAGTGAGGGAGAACTACACAGACGAGGAGAGAGAGAGGGAGGGAGGGAAACAACAGATAAGGGGAGAGAGAGAGAGAGAGAGAGAGAGAGAGAGAGTACACATAGGGGAGAGAGAGAGAGAGAAAGAGACTACACAGAGGGGAGAGAGAGAGAGAGAGAGACTACACAAAGGGGGGAGAGAGAGAGAGGGAGAGAATCGAGACCACAGACGTGAGAGAGAGAGTGGGAGGGAGAGCTTCTACAATGTATACTATATAGTATATAGTGGATCATCTGAGAGAGAGAGAGAGGGAGGGAGGGAGGGAGGTTTCCAAGCCGGTTCACAAACCGGTTTAGCCTAAACCGGTTCGGTTCGGTTTAGGTTTGAGATCCCATAAACGATTTAGGCTTAGCCAGTTTGGCTTGGATCAAGCCAAACCGGCTAAGCCTAAACCGAACCATTGCCGATCCCTACTTGTGCCCCAACGCCCCACCTCACATCGCAATGCATGTGAGCTAAGTTGTATGGAAGCAATGGTCTGAATGGTTTTAGACATTTTTAAACTCTTTGCAAGTAGATTTAGGGATGCCACCACCCCATACTTCCATCCCATTGAGAAGCACCGGTGTCACCAAACTGTCAAAAAGGTATTTCTTGAGGATCCAACACTTAATATCTACATGATTGCATGTGTTCTCAAATGCATAATATGCTCTCTTTCCCGCCTTTGAGCGGAGTTTAGCACATTCATTCCATCTATGATTTGAATGAACTTCAAGTCCAAGATATTTGAAACTTTCCACAAATTCGAGTGGCTCATTATTAACACGTTCACGTTCACAAGTGGAAGGATCATGCATTCCACGTTTAGATTCCTTCTACAATTATACAATTTTGGGTTATATAGAGAAACTTGATACACTAATATTACATGTTCTTCAAACCATATAAAGTCTCCTATATAGTTAACATTTAACAAGTTATAGAAATCCAAACATTAAGTTTAATCAATATTTTTAAAGTTGATGATTTCAAATACATAATGTAATTAAATCTAAGAAAATCACAAATAATTTATTACGATTTAACAAGTTCGTAAAAATCTAAAACATGTAGTTTTTTTAACATTTTTTAAGTTGATGATTTCCAATTACCAAATGTAATAAATACACGAATGTCACAATGGTTTTCACATTAGATTTTCACATAATATTAAATTAGGAAACTTTCTTGAAAAAGTTGGGGTGTCGATCTCTAGATATAAAATGCAACATTGGTTTATTAAGCATTTGATCTTCAAGTTCCAACTTCCAACATTGTGAGAAGGTCTGGGTCCAAGAAGAGGAAGTGATATCTATAGTTAATGAACATGTATTGCAGAGTGTAATCCATAGTGATTATGTTTTGTTCAATGAATCTTTATTCAAATTTTCTAAAATGGAACAATATTCGATGAACAATAGTGAAATCAATAGTGGCGAGGTTATCTAAATGTGCATGTGAGATGGGGAGAGAGACTATAGGGCTCTTGAGACCAGGAAATAAGATAAATAACATTATGATGAGCATAATGTGATAATGATGAATAAGTAAATGAAGTTGATAATGACGAAAATAATCATGATGATTATGAAGACGATACACTAGAATGCTCAACATAAATTAAAGTGAAATTTTGCATTCAAAAGGAGAAAAAAGGGAAATCCATTACTTCATTATAAATTGAATAATTGCAAGAGTAGAGGTGGCTTAAGAACTTTAGTGTAGATTATATGGAAAAAATTGTCCTCAAGAAGAAGAAGAACCACAGTTTTTATAGATATTGTAATAATGTATGATCCCCCTAAATTATCTCATTATGGAGCTTAAACCAAACCAAGTCAAACCGTTTAAGCTATTAGACAATTCAACCATGGTTTGGTTCTAGCTCGAATTAAATGATTGCCTATTGCTATGTGTTGATACATGTTAGGCTTTAGGCCTTGCATTAAATATGTGAGGTGTTAGATATAGGATGTAAATCTCTTCTTCCATTCCATGCAAAACATTTTCTTTGGAGGGCAATGCTCGACAAATTTGGTGGTGTCTTTAAAATTATCACACTTTTGGGACTCTTTCTTACGATGATGAGGATGGCACCATTTACAATCTCTAGAAGATTAGTTAGGTAAGCCTCGGGTTTATTATTGACAAGAAACTATAATTATCATATTAGTGGCATTTCAGGTAGAGATTGAGAGATTCACCCGCACCATTATATAAAATAGTGCTTGAATATCGTGGTGTTGAGGGTTGTCGATCAAAGCAAAGCAACAAAAAATGTGTTAGTTGTGTGGATGTTTGATGATCTCAAATAGAGAATAGACTGCAATTGCACATAGGCTCTAATGAAATTTGAGTTACTAGTTTTCACAAATGAGCTCTATGGGACACTTTATTATAGGAGTAACCTTGGCTTGCCTTAGAACATAGTGTAGACAACGGTTATGTTGGCCATATAGAGATATCCTCAACTCTGTGTGTATAGGGAATTGTGTGTGAAAACATCCATGGAAGATCGATTGCGACCTATGAGATGGGGTCTATACCATGGTAAGGATAGAAGTTCCATAGTACGTAATATTCGCGTTCGTTAGCCCAAACATTCGTTTTCCATACATTTGCAAACGAATGTGTATGTTATTCATAACATTCTTGTGTTTTTTTAAACATTGTTTACCTTATAATAAATAATGAGTGCAAAAGTATGGTATTTACCATACTTGGTGTTTTTCATACTCGAATTACAAGACTGTTCGAGAATGCGAATGTACGAATGGTGCGTATGCTTCATACTATGCGGCATAGAACTATCATGCATGAATGGTAGGAGTATGGTAAACACCCTCAAAGAATGATAAATACCATACTTTTCGATTAACTATTTATTACGAGGTAAATAAACCTAAAAAAAGGAAAAAAACGCAAGAATGTTTAAATAACATTTGCATTCGTTTTTCAACGTAGGAAAATGAATGTTATGCTAGACGAACACGAATTTTACGTATTCTTGTGTTTTTTTTTTTTTGTTTTTTTCCCCTTTTTGAAAATGTTTTTTTCCTTTTTTTAGGTTTATTTACCTCATAATAAATAGTTAATCCAAAAGTATGGTATTTAACATTCTTTGAGGGTGTTTACCATAGTCGAATGATTGAACCATTCGCAAATGCGAATGCACGTATGGTATGTATGGTTCATATGGTTAGAACTATGGCTCTTTAAATAATTTGACCTTGATGCTATAGTGTAAACCACCAAGCAAAGAGAGAGAGAGAGAGACACACACACACACACACACACACACAATTGGGATATGTACAATGTTTTCATATTTGATGGTAGCCATGGAGACAAAGCTTATCTACTAAAGTAGGCCCAACACCTTCAAGTGGCGTAAGCGAAATGGGACAACCCAATCCACAAAACTAGAGCCTACTTAGCACCAACCTAGCCCAAGTCTTTTATGGTCATTGCAAACTTATGGACCGACAACACACACACACAAATATGTCGCGCACAAGAGAATCATGGTCGAACATGTCGACCATGTCCATGTAACCTTGTGGCCTAATAAATAACCTCCAAAACAATACCATCCTTCATCTACATAGCCTTCTTTGGAAAAAGAGATGATGGAGACATATGAGAGAATATTGCAGACACACTTTTTCACTTCAGCTACAATGTCTCATTGTACTCTGCTCACTCCATTGGCCAAGCATTAATTGAAGAAGAAGAAGAAAAAGGAACAAGGAACAAGGAACAAGGAAGAAACCCATTTGATTTGTTTAAGCTTCAAGCATCTGAATTGAGAAGCTGTTAATCTTATCTTTAGTTGAAGAAGAAGATGGAGCCCATTTGATTTGTTAAAGCTTCAAGTATCAGAATTGAGAAGCTGTCAGTTACTCTCATCCTTAACATTGGAGCTGGAGGAAGAAGAAGAATTACCACTTGTGAAGCTTGGCTATGGCGTTCTTCACCTACTGTACCATCCCTGTAGAGTTCATCCTTGGGGTCACTGTGCCTCTACTGCTCCTCATAGCAGCGCTGCATCGGCTATGGAGACCCTCAAGCCAGAAGAACAAGCTCCAGCAAGAGAAGAAGCTGCCATTACCCCCGGGCCGTTTCGGGCTTCCTTTCATCGGTGAAACCCTAGAGTATCTGAGAACACAGCGGGAAGGGATCCCGTGGAAATTCTTCGATGACCGCATCTCGGCCTACGGAGAGACCTTCAAGACGAGCTTAGTCACTTCCCCGACAGTGGTCCTGGCTAGCCCTATGGGTAACAAGGCAGCCTTCTCCAACAGCTATACAGCTTGGCCTGCTAGCATTATCTCCATTGTTGGATCCAAAGCCCTTGCTGGGCAGGTCGGACCTCATGCCACGCGCATACGGAATGCCCTCATGATGTTCTTGCGGCCCGAATCCCTGCAAACATACACCACTGGTGTCGATCTCATCATGCTCAGGTTCATTAGGGAGCATCTCCATGGCAAATCTGATGTCCTTCTCTTCCCCCTAATGAAGAAGCTCACATTCACCATAGCTTGCGAAGTTCTCATCGGTCAGCGGGATGCAAAAGATCGAGATATGCTCCTCCTTCCCTTCAACACCATGATGAAAGGCGTCATGCAGATACCGATAAACATTCGGGGAACGAGATATAATAAAGCCCTCGCTGCGTCTGATGTGATAAGAAAACATTTGCAGCGATGGATCGATGAGAGAAGGAGACATATTGATGGTGGCTTGGTCACGGAGCATCAAGACACACTCTCCAAACTTCTCACATATACAGATGAGCATGGTCAATTTTTGTCTGACAAGGAGGTGAAGGACAACATCCTCATGTTGCTCTTTGCAGGCCATGATACCAGTTCCATTGTGGCCACCATGGCCTGCAAATATCTTGCATCTAATCCAAATATAATGGATGAGGTTTACAGAGGTTTGTTTGTTGCCACTCATTATCTGTTAGGAATGAAAAGCCAATATGTGCATGCCTCATTGTCTGTTGATGATGATGCATGCTTATTCCTACCGCCCCTTTGTTTTTGTGGTCAGAGAACAAGGAGATCGGAGCAAGCAAAGCCCCCGGTGAGAATTTGAACTGGGGGGATATACAGAAGATGAAGCTTTCATGGAGAGTAGTTCAGGAATCGATGAGGCTGGTGCCGCCGCTGCAGGGGTCATTCAGATTGGCACATGAAGATATGAGCTTCGATGGGTGTAGGATCCCAAAATCATGGAAGGTGTGTCACATATCTTACTTTCTCTGAGACATTCAAATAGAGCCTATTATTATAGCTCAGTTGATCCATACATACATGCATTTCTTTTGGTTTTGGGCGCAGATCTTGTGGTCTCCCAACTCGACTCATCGGAACCCTAAGTATTTCCAGGAGCCAGAGAAGTTCGATCCGTCGCGCTTCGAAGGAGCAGGCCCAGCTCCATACACATTCGTCCCATTCGGTGGGGGGCCAAGGATGTGTCCTGGCAATGAGTTTGCACGAATGGAAATCCTAATTATCATCCATCGCCTGGTCACTCAGTTCTCATGGATCCTCAGGGACCCTAACGAGGCTATGGTGGTGGATCCCATGCCATTACCTGTGAAGGGGCTTCCCATCCTCCTTGAGCCTCGCATTGCATGATTCAATTTCCTTCACTAATATTGTTTCTAATCTTTTGGAACAATAACAGATTTAGAACCACCCAAACTGTATGATTTCTTTCTGTGTAATGTATTCAGGCACCTTACTAATTAATGAGATACTTGTTTATAGATTCACAAACAATGATTTCTTTCTGTGCAGTTAATGACTTGAGAATTCAGAAATAACAAAACACACTTGTGGTATGTATTAGCTAACGAAGATATAATGGAGAAGATCTTCCTCCTCCTGCTTTAATTATCTAAACCATACAATGCCGAACAAATTCGCAAGCAGTAAGCCTGTGAATAGGTGAGACTCGAGAGTATTACTTTAACCCTTTGCAGACTCATGAAGGAGAAGATGATAGAATAGTTTTTCTCATGGACACACAGGGATTGAGAAGAAGTGGTGCGTGCGTGTCCGTGTATATGTATGTATGTATGTATGTATGTATGTATGTATGTATGTATGTATGTATGTATGTGTATGTATGTATGTATGTATGTGTATGTATGTATGTATGTATGTGTATGTATGTATGTATGTATGTATGTATGTATGTATGTGTATGTATTTATGTATGTATGTATGTGTGGTGTATGTACATTGTATTTACATATGTATGTATGTTCATGTATAACGTGTGGAGGACAGGTGACCCATAGTACGAACCATACGTGCATTCGCATTCTCGAATGTTTTAATAATTCGAGTATGCTAAACACCCTCGAAGTATGGTAAATGCCATACTTTTATATTCATTATTTATTATAATTTATAAGGTAAAAAATATTTTAAGGTAAGAAAGTTAAGGTAAAAAGTGTAAAAAAAAAAACCATAAAGAATGTTTTGATAATATACGCATTCGAGTATATTACGTACTATGCAGGAATCGGCAATGGCTCGGCTCAAGCTTAAACTGGTTTACCAGTTTAACGGCTCGGGAGTCGGCTCGTTCAGCTTTGGCTTGAGTCTGGTTAAATGGTTTGAGATTGGCTTGAGCTTTGCCAAACCAGTTAAGCCGATTACCGACCCCCAGTTACTGAGTACATGCTCATTGCTAACATAAAATGCAGAAAATGGAATATAGTAGTTTTTGTCTTGTCATTGTAGTAACTCTTTGTGCAAAATTACAATTATTAGACAAGATGGAAGCTTTCTTGTTCTTGCCAAGATCTGCATTTAATTTCTCTGCTTAGACTTTATTGTGTTACCCAATTGAATCTCTTGGCCTCCTCCTTTCAACTAATATACAGATTCACAATTAGCTCCATTTTAATTTTCGTCTCTTGACCTTCTCTATGTATAGAACGTCTCTTCAAGTACATTTCTGCATTTCATTGTTTTCACCAGACCTGCATCCTTGCGTCAACTTCTCATTGCCACTCTCTTCCTTTGTGCTTGTTGTTTCTGCAAGATTTATACATTCCTGTCTCAACTTCGCCTTTTGTCTTTGCATCTTTACTGTTTCTACTCTAAGACCCAATCGCCATTTCTAATCCTTGAACCTGCATTTAGGAATTCTATACTATGATTTTTGCCAGATCAGCATCAATCCCATGGAAGCTGGCACAAATTACATGAATGCCCAAGAGTCTGGTTTCAAAACTTGTCCCAAATCCAAATATGTATCTACTTTCCACGAGATATTGTTGCAACACAACAACTAATGTGTTATGCTTCATGTTGTATTCAATGCTTGCATGCAAGGTTTGATTACTGTTGTGTTATGTTTCATGCAAGATTTGATTACCACTGCTTGCAATCATGAATTCAAATGAACTTGGTGCCTAGAATTAAGACACACAACATGATCACATACTTCATAGAATGACCTAAAAGCTCCAATGAATCTTCAAGTCCCTATATTTGAATCCATTTCAAGCACCCAATTTCATTTATTGTTCAAATTTTTTTTGTCTTATTTTTATTGATTATTCTATGTTTTTTAAATTTATGTATAGGTACATACATAAACATGGAAGATCGTCAAGCTATAACTCTTTTATCTTCACCCACAAACGCAACATCAGTATCCGTCCCTAGAATCATATCAAGGACAAGAAAAAGAAGTTCATGGACCAAGCAACACATGGTCACCATCAAGGACGAAGATGTATCTAAATGTTGATGTGCTTATTGTCACTTGTTATGGTCAAGCTCTACATGTACAACTTCTACTGCCAAGCATTTATTAGATAGGCATAATAGTAATAGCACGTCACAACCACAAGCTTCTAGCAGTGTTCTTGTCCAAACTCAAATAGATGCATCTACATCTACAGTAGCTATATCTCGTACTCAAGAGAAGAAATTTGATAGTACTATTGTTAGATTATATACTTTCATCAATGCTACCTCATGCACATATTGAGTCTTCTAGTTTTAAAAGATTAATGCATGATGTCTTGCCCAATTATCAACTTAAATCAACTCGTACACTTAAAAGATTAGTGTTACGAATGTATGTTGTTCTTCGTCATTTAGTTATTAATTATTTGTCCTCACAAAGTTTTAGATATGCTATAACTTATGATGTGTGGATGAATAATAGTTTCAAAGGATTTTATCCCATTGACATTACATTGGGTCCCTTTGGAGTCTAGTAAGCCGACTAGTGTGCTCTTAGACTTTCTAGATGTCTTTTTGGGAGATGGGGTAGGAAAACGTGTCGGAAAAGCTTTATTCGCGCATCTAAAGTCATTTAATATCTCTTCACGTATTCTATCTACAACTTCTAATGGTGCTAGTGAATCTCTAGTTGCATCAAAAGAATTGGCTCAATTATTACTTTGCCATCTTGGACAAGAGATTTTACAATCATCACATATGTTAAGATGCATGGTACATACATATCAACTTGGGTCTAAAGTCTACATTAGAAGCTATTAATCCTTCTACTATGAAGCTAAGGAAGACATTACATTCTATACATACAAGTAATGTGAGTAGAGATATATTTAAAAAATATTCAAAAACCATGCATGAGAATGGGGAACATGAACCTTCGTGTCTAGATTACATTACTAGATGGAATTCAACTCTAATTATGTATCAACAATCCCTAAAGTTAAGAGATGTCTTGATTTGTACCACGAATGACAAGGCCATTGTTAATGAGTCGTTGACCATACACTCTTCATAGAAGATTGGAATCATATACAAAGTATGGAACAATGGTTGCTTGTGCTTGCTAAAATTTGTAATTATTTGAGTGGGTCAAAGTACCCTACCCTCTCACTAGTAGCGCTTGCATTCAACCACATATTATCACATTGTAATAAGTATATATCTATGGATATGAACTCCGTTGATTCACCCTCTGAGAAGATTACTCTTCAAGTGCAACATGAGGCTAGTACCAAATGCCTACAATACCTAATGAAGTACCAAGAATCCTTGAAATCTGTTCCATCTCGAATCGCAATGTTTCTTGACCCTCGGTAATGTTTTTTAATTGCAATTTTCCCCTTTTTAATCTTTTTTTCTTACTAATAGTGTCTTATGTTTGGATGTAGAGTTCTAAAACCAACAAATCCAATTGAGAGAGACCTCGATGTAGAGTTGGTGCAAACTGTTTTAACAACGGAATATCATGATCCTAATGTGAAGGATCTCAATTTGAATATATGGAGTTTTGGTGTATCAACAATGAGAAATCTCATGTCATCAGTTTGGTCAGAAATTGAAGATTTCTTGAAGCTTCCACAATCCAAGACTACCATACTTGACCCTCTACATTGGTGGTTTACCAATAGGTTTCATCAATATTGCATCATGTTTTATTAAACACATTTGTTGCTATTGTTGGTAATTAAGAAACACATTTTAACACTATCTTTTTTGGTCGTTTAAAACACATCTACTTTTCCAAGGATGTACAAAATGGCATGTGATTATTTAACAATTCCAACTTCATCGGTGTCATTAGAGGAAGCTAACTCCGAAGCTCGTGATAACTTTGAAGATAGACACTGGTTGCATTCATGCATAGTTGTTAAAAAACGCGTATTCTGCGTTTAGAGTACGTTTTAGAATACTCTGAAGTATTCTACACGTATTCTAAAAATTTGACGTATTCTACGTATTTAGCAAGTATTTATCATTTCAAAAAATATTTTCTTCTTTTTGAAAAAAAAAACTTTAAAATTTAAGAAGTATTTAACGTATTTTACATGTATTCTAAGTATTCTAAACGTATTCTAAGTATTCTACACGTATTCTAAGTATTTAACGTACTTTATCTATAAAATATGTATTCTAAGTATTTAAAAAGAAGAAGTTAGAATACGTATTGTACGTGTATTTTATGCTAAGTATTTTACAACAATGCATCCATGCACTTTCAAGGCAGAAATGTGCATACGATCTTGGTTAGATTCACTTGACAATGTAAATATTCCTCTACATGAAGATATTAACGATGCTTATAATAGTTTAGATATCAATTTAGAAGAGACGATGGCATATGATGATGTTATTGAATACTTGTACTTGGACAAGTGAAAATGGTTGGAATACAACCAACTTGGACAATTGATGACTTCTTACATTTTTTGAATAGTAAACATTTACATTTTTCTCATTTTATGTTTTCTCTTCCTTTTTAAACTAAGAGACATTTGTCTTGTTTTTCTTTAAATTTTTGTCATTGATTTTGTTTTCGTGGTATTGTTTGTACTATAGAGACATTTTGATCCTTTTAATGTGTTTCAATCGTCATTAAATTCACTAATTCTTCAGAGATTGAAATGTGAAACAAAGCATTAAGTGTTTTAGTTGTTTTTATTGGAACATACTATTTGATCTTCATCACTTGTCTTTACTTAACCATTTATGAGAATAATATTTGTTCCCATACAATACTTCCATGAGTTCCAACATTGCATATATTATTGGGTAATAACCATATGTAAGGTTTACGTTTAGGAGATGTTAATATCTATTTCAAACTATCAAGTTACAATATTCCAAACTGGTTTAGGGATCGGTTCGGTTCAGGTTTGAGAACCATTAAACGGTTTAGGCTTAAGCGGTTTGGCTTGGATAAGGTCAAACCGGCTAAGCCTAAACCGAACCGTTGCGGATTCCTAATACTATGGACGGGTCTATTAATATGTATAACTATGTGTATGCTAATGTGTCGGCATAAGTGTATGTTTGTGTGAGTAAATTTTATGTATATGTGAATGTGTGTGTGTGTGTTGGTGTATGAAGGGTATTTTGGGAAATATGTAGAGTTGGTTCTTTTTGTTCGTGGATATGTCACATGGTTGTAGGTTTTGACGAGTGACAGTTGCCTTAGGGAATTGAATCCAACTTAAGAGTTCCTTTACTTCTTTTGATTACATTAAATTGAGATATATAAAGTAGAGAAAATTTCTCGACATCATACAGTAGATTCCGGTGGGCTTAAGATTGTAATACAATAAGAGTTAAATAATAGAGAACACCATTATAATGATTTCTAAAGGGCTTGATTTCAATGTACAATAATAAATTTTCATACAAAGGATTTTTAACGCTAATTTATCAAATATGAGAGATTAAGATGATCGAAAGTAAATAAATCGAAAGAGTGACGAGATGAGATCTTTAAGTTTTGGAATATAGAGTCTATGATTGACAACCACATCACTCTTTGTCTTTGTAAACCTCCTATGTGACCCCACAATTTGCTATCCTGCAATCATTTGTCTCTTGATAAAGCCTATGCATCTCTTGTAAAATGTTGATCCCTTGCAATGACCTCTCGTTCTTTATTTAAAGGTTTCAAGAGCCCACACACCAATTAAAAACTTCCTTTTTGTATAAGTTAGACGGTAGACCTTATACTATAGCAATAAACTCTCCATCTTTATTTAAATGTTTCCTGAGTCCACTGACCAAATGAATAATTTCTTTTTTCCACCTTCCAAACTAAACTATCACAAAAAATATATCTTAGTTTTCATTTTGTGATCAACTTTTTCCCTTTTGTTACCCTTAATGGGATTCAAAGTGTACACTTTACCATTCTATAAGTATATGACGTAATAAAATCCAAGTTTTGAAATTTAGGGCAAGAAGCATGAATCAAAAAGTAAAGTTGTGGCAAAAGTCATGCATGGGCAAACAAGAGCGCCCACGTGAACAAAAAAGCTCATAGCGTCTTGATATGATATCGGATTTCGAAGTTCAAATAGTTGAAACAAAGCCAACGAAGTACGCTATGATATGACCTAATAAAATCTAAGTTTTGAATTTCGGGCCAAGAGACATGAAGGAAAAAGTAAAGTTGTGGTGGAAGTCATGTAGGGGCAAACAAGAGCGCTCACATGAATCAAAAAGCTCATAGCATCCTCATATGATATCGGATGAGTTATGTTCCTTTATTTCTATGTTGTTATCTCTTCTACGCCCCTTTACATTACTTCTTTGATCAAAACCTTAGGCTAATATAAAACTCAGGTTTTATGTATTTTATGGGCACCTTATTTGGTGGCAAAAGCCATTTAAGTCCCCTAGTCTCGTTCCACTATTTTTTTTATTGAATTTGGTCAAGTTGGAATTTGGTAGTAGAATATAGGTTCCCCTTCTTCTTATTTTCTCTTGTTATTGTTCAATGTAGGGGAGAGGATATAGGAGAAGATAATATAGACAATCGATTGACCTCTAAGCATATATGAGCATATGAGAAGGCAATTGTGTTCACCATCATAACAAAGTCCTCAAAGTCATGTATGAGATGTTTAATTGGCTAAATAAGGCATTTTGTCCATCCTAAGTTTATACATGCTCTACCTCCGAAGTATGATGAGTTAAGTCACAACAATGATGACACAAATGAGATATCCCTTACTTTCCTTTGACAAATGTTATTAATACTTCAAGAGGAAGGTTGTGGCTAGGAAAAACGAACAATTGAACATAGACTTTATCAGAACAAGAAGAGAGCAAGAAAGCTATGCAAAAGTCTTTTTAGTAATTTGTCACAACTTTGGAAAATTAGTGTTGAGGTTATCCACATGTGCATGTGAGATGGGGAGAGAGACTATAGGCCCTTGAGAGCGGGAAATAATACAAATAATAGTAATGAACGTAATATGATAATGATGAGGAAGTAGATGGAGATGATAATGACAATAATAATCATGATGATTATGAAGACGATACACTAATTTGTTCTGCATAAATTAAGGCAAAATTTTGCATTCGAAAGGATAAAAAAGGAAATCCATTATTTCATTATTAATTGAATAATTGCATGAGTAGAATTGGCTTAAGCATTTTAATGTAGATTATATAGAAAAAATGTCCTCATGAAGAAGAAGAACCCCACATTTTATAGATATTGTACATCAATAGTGTATGATCCCCCTAGATTATCTCAAGCAAATTAACGCCAATAAAAACTTTTAACTCATTTTCTTGCTTGATGTTTGTTTCGACATGTGTCTTGTCTCCCTCTTGGGCTTCTTGATTGTCTCTCAAATCTCTCTAGCCTCTTTTCTCTCCTGTTCCTCTACACCACAAAGCCATGGTTGCACCTAAGTTCGTCGCTTAATCCAATTCTAATAATTGGCATATTCACAATTGCTCCTTTGATTCCTCATCAATGAATTTTCCCAATCAGATGCCCTAGATATTTGAGCTGCTAGAATTTTGTTACCACAAATAAAAGTGTAAAGCTTGTTTTTCATTGGATTTCATTTATTATTGATTTTCACTTATGTTTTGAGTTTGATAATTTTGGCACACCTCAAAGTCAATCCAAAATTTCATGATGCATGCATAGAGGAATATTCACGTAACAATGCCTATGCACACAAACTTACTGATGAGTCTCTTTAACCTTGTATTACACTAATAATGTCTCCCTTTTAAATGTGAAATCTTGAGACCGAGCAAAACATTGATTTAAAAAGTCAACAATACAAAGGAGAATAACATAATTTGATGTTTCCAAAGTCAATCCTAGACATGTGTGCTAGGTCTTGGAACGGGAAAATAATTTTTTACGACATTGAAGTTTTATCACACAATACAATGAATGAGTGAAATGGTTAGGATTTGAAATTAAGAGGCAATGATTAAATTATGAGACTGGACGATATGACACGAAAAACATCAGCAAATCGATTTTAGAACTCTTGGGGGTCCATACTCTTGTCAATAAAATATCACATCATTATATATATGTGTACAGTGTGTCAATTTAAAATACCAAAATTCTCCAAACCAACATTATTAAGAACTTACAATACAATGTGATGCATCTTGCAAATTTGCCTCCAACTCCTTTTGAATGAATATATCATACAATCTCATGGGTGGGTCAATTATTAACACCATGATGTCCATCCATTGAAATTATTCAGCACCAAACAAACAAAAGGATATGATAGACATGGTATTATTGAGAACACAAACTCCTATGCTTCGGATTTCCCTCGCCAACAATATGTTACAAACTCCTAAACAACAGGATAGATGGGGTAGTTGTTGATACCACAAACTCCTTGTGGAATGCTTCCACCTCTCCTAATATGAGCATAGCCATTCATTCCCCAGTATGGACCCCAAGAGTTCTTCACTATCCAATACTTCACACCATTAACATTTTGACCCCATCCGATGAGCGTTACGACATGATTGGATGTCCCTGCCATGTAAGGGCAAGTCGTGCCGGCATCAAAGATACCGCTCGCATATCGGAGGAAGTCATTGTTCGCATAAATCGATACAGAGATCGGCTGTTGCGCAAGGGCACATAGCAAGGCAGCTTCATTCGCCATGGGGACACCATAAATTGCCGAGATATTGGCCACCTTGCTTGTGCGTGCCTACGAGAGAAAAAGAATAATGTATACATGTTAGACGACACATTGCATAGCCTAGACCAAGCCAAGAAAGAGGTTGTATAACCCTAGGGGAGCCTAGAGAGACATAGAGAGGGATATACTTTGACAACATTGCAAATGCCGCGAGTGCTCGTGCTGCCACTAAAGTAAGGGTAGTCGGCCTCAGAGGCAATGCCTCCATTGTTGATGACCCACTGTAAAGCATAATATTTGTAGCCACCGTTGCAACCATACGAGTACTTGGTCTCGCAACTAACGACCTCTTGTTCGGAGAGGCGGAAGAGTTTACCCGTCCTGATCGCATACGCGCTCTCTATTGTGGCCACACTGCTGAATGCCCAACAACTTCCTGTATAATTGAGGGTACATAACACTTAGCATTAGGGTCTATCTAGCTTTGATGCATAGACGAAGCTTGGAGTTTATGATATGGATTAACCTAGAACCCAATTGGACTTGTTGTGTGTAGTGTATGTGTGTGTGCACCCATGAATGAGATAGATAGATAGATAGATAGATAGATAAAGATTTCATTACCACATTGTCCTTGATCTTTGATTGGAGTAACGACGGCTCGCGATCGCCAATCAAAATTTGTAGGGAGCGAGGCAGGATTGCAGAATGTAGCACTGTCCGGCGCCTGCTGATTAGTGGAGGTCTTGTTGGAGGTCTTGTTATCGCCGGGTGTTTTGCCATCGGACCCCTCCCGCCCAATGAGGAAGGTTGCGACCGCCTCGTCAAAGCTCAGATCGGCAAAGTGGTTGAGCCCGAGCAAGAAGGAAGAAGAAGAAGAGATGTTGTTGTGGCTCATCATGTATAGAAGATTATCCTTGAATCTCTTGAATCTCTTGAGCTTTCGGATGGGGTCCGATCCGTAAACTTTGTCCTTACCGAATTTCTTCATCCATTTCTCGAACTCATTCAAAACCTTGGCATCATTCCATGCATTATCATTGCCTTCGGCAGCATCTATCGCAGAAATGATCACAAGCACAAGGCTCACCATAGCTGCCAATCTCCAAATTAGTGCCATCTATGTGTGTCTGTGGGTGTGTGTATGTGTATGTCTCTTATGGCTTACCTTGAATCATATACCCTTTTCCTCTCATTTACAAAGGAAATCACCTGATCATCAATGTCAACTAAATCAATATCTAATTTGCAGGTCAATTCAACACTTCTTCGCTAGCATTCCCAAAAGTTAATCCAGGTATGGGCCTATCAACCAAGCATTTAGGGTGGCCCAACATAGTTATATTCCTTATCCCACCATACCTTCAAATTATATACTCCCTGAAGTTTGACATTAATCCCATATCGTATTAGATAATTGTAGTGCCAATATGTATGTTCATGGGGAAATATATGATCTATAATTCGCTTACCCACAACAAGAATTGGAAACCGGTAATTTTACCCGATACCTTGGTGCGTTTTTATAAATTCCTTGAAATATTGTCGAATAAATGTCAATATGATATATGTGTCTTTTTCGTCGATGCACACAATTCTATTAATAAATGTGTCTGAAAAAACACTCATTACAATGGTACCACAATTGAGCGATGTTCTCAATATCTCATGGAATATTCAATCTCGATCATTTGAAATTTATACCAATAGATCATGCCAAGACATTATAACTGAGAAACGTGAACCAAATCATAATGGGTACTTAACCTTGTTATGCTCTTCCAAGGGTCAACACTCTAATATTTAAGCTAACAAAGAATTCCAGAGTGCAAAACCAACAATATGCACTTCCTAAGGGTCTACACTTGGAATATTCCATTTTTCCAATGGTCAACATGGCAACCACCACCAATACACAAAATTGTGATCTTCCCGCCACATTGCATCATTAACCGGTAGACTTGCTCTCACATCATCATAAACCATATCATTGTTATCCCTACAATTATTGTCAATATTACCTACATTAACAAAACAAATATACAACACATCTTAAATCACACCCTTACCCTTACGAAATATACTCTTATTAACTTTGACGTTATAAAAACAATTATGCTTGTTCTTTTTGACACAATTATCACCATCACGAAACCATCATCCACGGTAAACCTACTACAAATATCCTAAAACATTGTGAACACTGGGTCATTTGAAACAGGTAATATGTCGCATTCTCTTTTTCATATCTTAGTGAGATGTTAAAAAATGCCTTATTTAAGCAGAATTTCAACAAGGCACAACGCATGTGTATGTGGTTTATGAAAACATAGCGAAAAAAAGAACTAACTAATATCACGTCAACAAAATCATCCGACGTATATTCTATCTACCATGTTTTTGTCCAAATCTTAGACAGGGGTGTATTTGTCAACACAAGTATAATAGTAACACGGGTCCTTGTGCATATTCTAAAAAGCATGCCCCATTGAATAAGTGACTTCTTCTAATTATGTGTGTATATTTAAATATAATACATCTTAAAGCAAATTGTGAACCTTGCAATTAAGAGATGCTACTATGTCAAGAGAAAATTTCCATTGACACGTGATACATGACACTGTCAATGTATAAATAAACTAGTCTACAATAACATTCCAATCATACGAGTAAATGATAGAGTATAAACTTATCTCCGATATACCCCAAATGATAAAGGAGAGTTTAGATAACATGTACACATACAAGTATACTTAATTTCTAAGTTCAATGATTGTTACACGAAAATTATAAGTAAGCCCAACTTATATATTACGTCAAAATTTAACAATTCATATTGTTCAAAATTTACAATAAGCCATAACCATCAATCGAATAATAAGTCTGGTAAAGCCGTCTACTCAGGATTAGCTCTTTCATCAGGATTGTCCTCATTGGCTTCGTTAGTATGCTAAGTTGAATTGTTAGTATGTTCAGACTCTGAAATGTCTTCTATTTCAACAAGTTGCCCTGCGTCTTCATCTATAGTTCCACAAGTTTTCTAAAAGTCATTTGGAACATCTAAGTTTTATTGATATGCTTTGCCCCAACTTCTTGGTCTTGATCAGGACAACCCCAGATACCTTGGATCCTCATTTTGATGACATTAACTTGCTCAAGGTCCTTCTCTAATGCAATAGAGTTCCTGATAATCTTTAAGGCGTATGTTTTAGTAGTACATGACAGTAGAATGAAATTGCACAGGTAACATCAAACTGAAGAATAGAATATAACGTTAATCTAAAATGATGTAAGTTTTATATTATATACCTGTGTCAGAAAACTAATCTAAAACTCATTGAAAATTTGAAACAATAAAATTTGAAAAAATAAAAAATCTTGGATTTTTAATTGGAATCCAATGCGATGCACTAGATTTCAGTTGAAAATCCAAGTTTTTTTTTTTTGTAATTTTTAAAATTTTTTCCATTAAAAAATAAAAAATGGATTTTCAGCTAAAATACTATGCACTACATTATATTTTAGTATATATAGCTAGAATCTAATGCAATGTGTTGTATTAGAGTCGAAAATCCATTTTTCTTTTTTCTTTTTCCAATGTTATTTATTTATTTATTTTCCATATAAAAAAATAATAAACGGCTTTTCAACTGAAATCCGATACACTACATTAGATCGTAGTCTATACAGCTAGACATTGATGCATTGAATCAGATTTTAGCTGGCAATCCTCTTTCTTTTCAATTGTTTTTCATTTTTTCAAAAAATAAATAAAAATATATTAAAAAAGTGGATTTCCAACTGAAATCTAATGCACTACATCAAATTTCAATTAAAAATCCAAATTTCTTTTAGGTTTTTCATAAAACAATGAGATAATAAAAAAATATTACATTTTCAACAAAATCTGAACCATTGAGTCGGATTTCAATTGCAAATTAATGTTTTATGAAAAAACATAAGAAAAATATTGGACTTTCAACGGAATCCGATGCATTGCATCGGATTTCTGTCGAAACTCAGTGATTTTGAATGGAAATCCGATGCAGTGCATCGGATTTTCATTGAAAATCCAGTTGAAAATGATCTGTTTTCAACGGGAATCCGATGCACTGCATCGGATTCCCGTTGAAAACACATCATTTTAAATGGAGAAAATCACAATTTGTTTATTTTTAACACTTTTTTAGAGAAAAATATAAACAAATAAGAAAATTTGTAAACAAACAAGAAAAAGTGGACTTTCAATGGAAATCCGATGCAGTGCATCGGATTTCCGTTGAAAATCCATTTTTTTCAATTCCTATATATTTATTTATGATAAAAACAAAAAAAATTCAAAACAAATTCAAAAACAAATTCAAAATATCTGAAAAATTGGAAACAAATAAGACAAAATGGATTTTCAATAGAAATTTGATGTAGTGCATCGGATTTCTGTTGAACATCCATTTTTTGCAATTTTTATTTATTTATTTATGTGAAAAAATGAAAAAACATTTAAAAAATACAAAAAAATATTTTAAAATATGAAAATTTGGTAACAAATAGCAAAAAGTGGACTTTCAATAGAAATCCGATGCAATGCATCGGATTTCCTTTGAAAATTCATTTTTTCAATTTCTATATAGCTATTTATGAGAAAATAGACAAACAAAATACCAAAAAAATTCTAAAAACTATGAAAATTTGGAAAAAAATAAGAAAAAGTGGATTTTCTACAGAAATACGATGCAGTGCATCGGATTTCCATTGAAAATCTATTTTTTCAATATTTATTTATTTTTTATAGAAAAAATTAAAAAAAAATTCAAAAAAATTCAAAAAAAAAAGCAAATTTGGAAAAAAATACGTAAAAGTGGACTTTCAACCAAAATCCGATGCAATGCATCGGATTTCCGTTGAAAATCCATTTTTTAAATTTTTATTTATTTTTTTATGGGAAAAATAAAAACAAATTCAAAAACAATTCAAAAAATAAGAAAATTTTCAAAAAAATAAGAGAAATTGGATTTTCAATTGAATCCGATGCACAGAATTGGATTTCCATTTAAATCTAATTTGTCAATTTTTATTTATTTATTTACGAGTAAAATAAAAAATGTTTATTTATTTATTTATGGGAAAATGTTTTATTTTTTCAATTTGTATTTTTTTATGTATTTTCGGGAAATCCATGCAATGTATCATATTTTAGTCTATGTAGCTAGAATTCAATGCAATGCATTAAAATGTAAGAGTATTTTTTTAATGGAATTTTTAAAAAAAAATCCAAGACTTACAGGAATCTGATGCATTATATCCAATTCTAGATGTGTAGAGTAAAATTCGACATGTTGCGTCAAATCTAGATGGGATGAATCGGATTTCTGTATGACATCAAAGGCTTACTATGAGAATCTAAGAAAAATGGAAAACATCTTTAAGACATTTTTTAGATTCTACTGATTTTGGTAGAAAGCTTCTCTCACATAATCTAATCTTGTAAATGGAAAGTACATAATGAAATATCATAACCAAAAAGTGAGGAGGAAAGATGCATCAAGCACATCTACTCTTACATTGGATAATGTTTATATATTAGTGTATGACTTATCTTTGACCAAAACAAGTTATCTGTGACAGACCACAATGAAGATACTAAAAGAGGATCTGGAATGTGGCTTCAGACACAACAAAAAGACAAACAAGAAGCATGACTCATAAACTCGATGAGGTTGGATTGCAATTGGATCAACACAATGCATTAGTTGTCATTGGTGATGAGGATGAGACCTCATAAACTCGTACTAGTTCATCTAATGGGTATGAAGATGATGACATAAACTTGAAAAATGATTGTCCTGATACGTTAACTATAAATATTGTATTGCACATCAAGATTTGGATTCAGAATTTCTATAAATATTGGGGTTAGTCATTTTGGACATTCATTTGTAAGTTTGGCATGTCCATTATTTAGGCATTTTTTTGAACACTTAAATTTCCGTACATGTTAAAAATCAATATATTTTTGGGTCATTTTGGGTCATTTTTGGGTCCTTTTTGTGAATCACCCTAATTTGTGTCATTTTTTGATGGACAGTTCTCAAAATGCGACATATTACCTGTTTCAAATGTCCCGGTGTTTGTGTTCCCCTTGATACCTTCATCATCATAATGAAGCCCATATCATCCTCCCAAATCACATTATTAACAAACACACATTGCTCCTTATTGCTCTCATCCACCTCCATGAAACACATCATAAACCACATTCTTACAATTCAAGTTATTCCCACACACTTTTATCTATTTCAAAGTCCATATCATTCTTCCAAACCACATCACTATCAAATACAGTCACAACATTACCTTTCCATGCACTCACAACATTATTCACATCCATAAACTTATCTGTTATACTGAAGCATAACCATATCACCATCATCACCTACACTCAAATCATCATACACAACCCTAAACCATATTAGTGTATTTAACATCATCATCCCAAACCATATTATCATAATTCTTCTACATATATGACATCATCTGTATCATAAGATGTACTAGCTTTTGTATCTTACAAAAAGAAGTGAGATGAAATGTCTCCTTCTGTTTTTCTTATGTAGACTTTTCAAGTAATATACTAAGATGAAAAAAAAAATAAATAAAATCTTCCAAAATACGACATTGTCAAGTACATTCCCAATCTCATCATCATATGCATTCACATCATTAACCACATCACAATCATGATTAATATCATCATCCCTAACCATATGATCACGTTTTTGTAATATAGCAAGCATCACCACCCTTACTAAAATTATCAATTGTACGTTTATGATTAGCCTCTCGTGTCACCACATGTAAGAGAGCCACCTCACAAACTTTTGGACTTTCATTGACCATCTTCCACCATGTCATTGAGTATTTGAAGTCCTTCGTTGCATAATCCATATATCCTCAAAGAGTTAACTCTATTGATTAGTCCAATATTACTCGGCACAAGTGCTTCAATCTCAACCTCGATGCCATCCTCCCATCAATATATAGAGTTTAGAAGTTGTTTCCCTCTCATTCTTGATTTGTACAATATTACCCGACATGCCATATTCTTTCTATTAGCTTCCAAATTATGTTAGGAAGTGGGTGTTGCGCATGTGTGAACAAGAATCAATGCAATCCCTTGAGTTTGCTTTGGACAATGAAATGAGTTGGACTTTGAACACGTTCGCGTTCACAAGTGGAAGGATTGCGCATTCCACTTGTAGAAACTTCTTGAAACTATCCAAATATACCCTCTCTACAAAAATTGAATGCACTAGTATCACATGTTCCACAACTTGATTAGAATTTGCAAATATAAAAAAACATGATAGGTCTACGAGTGGAGATCATTAGAAATCATGCAAGTTTGGACGTGTTGATAAGTTAATGTAGGCATAATAAAGTTCAACAATGGCTCAATATGTCACTAATGTGCGACATGAGAAACACTAAGTTAAAGACTTATATTAATTTGGTAAGTGCTACAAAAATATGAGGTGTACTTCTAACCATACTAATAAAATGAGTTATAATTTATACTTTGACCCATACTTGCATGTATGTAATTGTGGACAATGTAGGATAGTGCACTTTAGGATAATGTGATTGGAATAACTAACTTATCAAAGTATTTAATACTTGTATTTAAAGTTGATCTAATCTATTCCTCAGTTTGTTCGTATGGGATCAAACCATATGTATATAATTGTGGACAATGTAAGACAGTGAACTTTAGGATAATGTGGTGGAAATAACAAACCTATTAAGGCTTTCATACTGTATTTAAAATTGATCTACTCTATTGCTTAGGTAATTCACATGGGATCAAACTCCGAACGATAACGCTAGTGGAACTATAAGCGTATAAAAACATGCGGATAACGCTAGTGGAACCATTATCAACACACTACACAATCTAAGCAGCAATGGAAGAGAAACATAATAATTTTAACAATAGAAGACAAAGATCCATAATAACAACATGGACAGTCATGGCAACAATTTTACGACCATGTTATGTTAAGGTAAACTTTGACCAAAATTAGCCTCAATTTAAACTAATTCATGTTTCTCCATAAATTTGGTAGTCAGCAATGCACGCGGGGAAACCAATGTCATAAGTCTACTAACCAAGTATATAAAAATAAAATTGAAACATATAGAAGATTATAAAGAATAGAATCCACCAAGTAAAACCCAAAATTTGTATTAATAATGTGAAATCCAAACAATACATTTCACGTTTTTAAAAGAGTCTATTACATAGCAATCAAATCGTCAATGTCATTTTCTTCATCATCCTGTATAGAAGTCTCTTCGGCTATACGTGCATTGGCTTCCCCTGTTAGCCGAGCCAACAAAATATCTTCTATAAGCTCATCATCAAGCTCTATTAGCTCCCCCGGATCCCCGGCTAACGGAGGAATAGACTCTCGCGAAGCAGGTTGAAACCTTTCAGTATCAACGAGGTTCTTTGCACTGACCTCCTCGTCCTGGTCTAGGCACTCCCACAAAGCCTTAATCCTCATGTTTATAAATATAACCTGCTCTTCGTCCTTCTCCAATGCAACTGTGTTTCTAAAGAGCTTCAATGCACATGTAGACGTCGTTCCTGTGAAGAAAGTAACAAGAAGAATTAGTTCTCAAACAAAAAAGATTCAGTATTGGTTATCTCAAGATCGTTACCCTAGTTTGAGGAATACTTGTGCCAGAAAAGAGATCTAATATCCAGTCTCCTTCGACAAAAAACATCTCGATCAAGCGCATCATAAGTCGTTGAGGTTTTTGGTATGGGTTAACAAGTCCCCGTTCTGTTGTGGTGACATGTCGCAATTTCCGTGTCACTGTTGGATATACCAGCAGATTTGAACCTCCCACTTCATTAGAATGCTCCTTGATTCTTTGTTTCTTAATTTCATCGAAGTAGCCAACCGTGATGTATTCAATGGCATTAACGAACCGAAAGGTTGGCCCTCTATTTACATTGGTTTTTATCCTATAACAAATATTACATCGAGTTAAGAATAGATTGAACAATCTTAAGAAAGGCAATATAGTGAATGAAACCTATAAATAATCCTTACCATGCAAGGTTCTCGATGCCATGGCAACGTGATCTCAAAGCTTGAGCTACCAAGTACCCTTGGTCCATACTATGAAAGACAACTATTCTCCACAAGGATGCAGTCGTTAGCTCAACAAAATCCTTGACCATCTTCTCCAATTGTTTAAACCTAAACGATTCATCGTCGTATGATGACCTTGCCATTCGAAATCCGTAAGGAATATCCGCAATCATTAGCGTATATTCCTTCTTTGGCACTTTTTCGATCATGTCAACGACATCGCCGCAAAACACATTGTAGTAAAGATCTCTCGTAATATCTTTTTTGTGGCTAAATTTTTTGAAGGAGCCATCTTCCTCCATTTCGTATGCCTTGACTAAGCGACGATCCTTTTCTTTTCTGGCTCTCTCGAGATGTGCAAGGAAGGATGTCGGGAAATCGTGTATATCCTTAACTTCTCCTTGTTTCTTGCCATGACATGGTTTCTAATAGAAGCAATAGGACATGAAGTTTTATTATACAACCTCTACATATGATGAAAGGTTAATGAAAAACCACCAATACTAACCCAATCCTTGAATGCAATAAAATACTCCGATAACGCCTTATATGAAGACGTTAGAGGACAATCCTCGGTAACTTGTTCCCAAGTTATACATCCAAGTTGTTTCATCATAACTTCTTGGATCTTCATGTACACCTTATGATTGTGAAATTAGAAAATGAGATTAGAACTTTCAATTGCACCATATTGACTTCAATATCAGTATTTGAAAGACTTACTTATTGAACTCAAAGACCAGTTCTTCAACGCTTAAATCTTTGGCCACAACCCTTGACAAAACAGACACAAGAACTTGCTTGTCCTTAATACCTTGCATCGCTCTCCACAAAGACAGCTTCATGTTGTCAGCCGCTTCTTCAATTGTCAAATCAATTTTCTTGGTTGCTTGTGACTTTAATTCTACTTGAGGGTCTACCTTACATTTCTTTTGTCGTTGACCCTTGACCTCCTTATTCTCCCACATTGAGAAGATTTGATCTTGTAGGTCCCATACTTCTCCATCTCTAAAGGCTAGTTGAAACCAAGACTCATATTTTCGAAGACCATCCGACTTAACATTATCATCTACCACAATGCTGACTTCATGCAAGCATTGACGTCGTAGGCCTGGATGTGGCTTCACACCAAACTTTTGTTTGACGTCCAAATACTCGTGGTGGAAGAACCTTATACGCTCAATCGATGACATTTTTTTCCTATAGTCATTATCGTTATTGTGGTCCCATGCCAACAACTTTGCCTCTTTAGTTGTGAGACCCACGTAAATTTTGCACTCGGCATACTTGAAGAAGAAAGTCATTGGATGTTCTCTCACAAGTTGTCGACGTGCCTCCACCGAATGCGATCCACCAATGACAAAGTAATTATATTGATCATGCTTTCTTATATCGAAATCTTCAATGGTTTCACATTCTTCAGGATCCACCATAACAATAAAAGGCACAACGGTAGCATGTGGATTAATTTTCATTTTTTTCTTGAGATTTTGAACATGCATTCGGTGTGGCTCTCTAATCTCAAGTGGTCTTCGTCCTGTGTTTTCATCAATAGGGGGCCGATGGATGTGTGTTATAGGCAAATTAAACACTTTCCCTTTCCTGACCAGTTTACACTGCATTAACTCTCTCCATATCTTATTCTGCTCGGATGACAACACACCCGATGCCAGCTCAACTCCTGGCGTCCCCTTAGTGTCCTCATTTTCATTTGAGCTTGATGAATCAGAGTTCGACATTTTAATGGTCTTCTTTTTTGGGTGGTCTTGATTGTACTTTAGATGCCCTTTTCGGGGCCTTTACTAGGGAGGGCAATGGCTCCCTTAGAGTTACATGGCCTTGTATATAAGTCCTCAAGGTAACAATAAGGTTTTGTGAGCTTTCTAGATCTTTTTTGAAAGCTTCTGGCCCAGAAGATTCCTTTACTAGAAGATCTTTAGAAAGGAACACTTTACGTACCCCCTTAGAGCACTCTATCATTACAAGTATGTTGGCCGAATCTGAATCTTCGTAGTCAAATCATAGAATACGACCATACATAAATGGGGTTTCATTTTCAAGCTGCCCCTCGCCCTTCTTCTTTGTTGTATACAACACAAATTTTTTCTTGGAGTCGACGTATTGCATACACCATTCCTTGTCCGTTAGATCACGGTCAGGAAGGTCTTCACCACCAATAGCTACTAATAGTTTCTTTTGGCTGACCTCATTGGGTGGTTGAGATTTTGTCTCCTTGTTGAAGAGAAACTTTTTTCCTCTCTTCATGTTCTCGGGAGCTATTAGGTTCTGGCTTTCAATTGGAGAGCCCTGTACGCTGTCGTGAAGATCCGTCACTACGCGCGGATCGTGAGGTGGAACCGCTGGGGTTCTGGATCGGAAGGATTCAAAGTCGGTACAAGCTTTGGCGTAAGCTTTAGTGAGAAAGTACTTAAGATAGATTGGGAAAGAGAGAAGTTGAGATCACACGATTGAGAGAGATTGATTGAAGTTTTAACTTTAGATTTAACAAACAAGTTACACGATCAATTTGATAACGAATTTCTTCCTCTTAATTTTCATAAAAAAAACCGTGTTTTTTCTCCTCCCCCTTCCTTCTTTTATAGATGCTCTCATGCATATGATGTATGTGAGGGTACAAGACATGCATAAATTGCATGTTTGCCATTTGGCGCTTATGTATTACATGTGGTGCATGATAACCATGTCACTCATTTTAGCTCTCATGTATGAGAATTTACATGTAAAAGTATAATGATAGAAATATAATTTCAACTAAATAGCATGGCTTAATGGTAAGCCAATTGACTCATAACTCGGAGGTGCAAGGTTTGAATCCCTACTTCCCCTCCTTGTATATGTATATTTGTATATATATTTATATATTTATTTATATAGTCGCCGGATGCCGTCACCGGATGTTGTCAGTTACCGGTGCCGTCGTCGGATGCCGTCAGTTGCTGTCACCGGATGCCGGTGCCGTCGCCGGATGCCGTCGGTTCACCGTCTCCATCGCCGGTCCGGTTTTGGTTGGCCAAAACCCTTTACGAGTAGCTAGCCCACCTTCACTCTTAGTTCAAGTTACCTTGAACTCTCTATGCTCCACACATAGACACAAAGATAATATCTTTTGCTCCACCTTATATATGATGAGAGCCGTATTTGTCGTGCCTATGTGGGATATCTCACAATTTTCTCTTTTCTTTTCACAAACTTTATACCCTCATATCTTGACATTTAGTTGTCCATTTCTCGTGTAATAAAGTGCATTTGAAACCTCCATCATTTTGTACTTAGATATTAAAAATGTTATCTTCACAATTATTATATTATGTGATTCTTACTCGATTTCGTACGTTTTATGGGATTTTCACACTATTGCCGAAAATCTTCACGACAACGCGGAGCTTTATCTTCTTCATAGGTCGGTCTGACAAGTTGTCAAACGACCTATTTAAGAAAGGACATGTGAAAACATAACTTAGGTGGTCATGTAGATTAAGGTTGTATATTAAAATACACATAATTAGACGAAGTCAAAAACTAGCAAGCGATTTGTGGTAAACTATAAATATCAATCATGCATTGAGTGAACATGGTAGTCCTTTATTCAGAAATCCATTCTAGTAAGGGCTATTCAACTTAGAAAATATTGACGGGAATTCAACGCTCCTTATGCACAACGCTCGGCCACAACCGAGCTTAGAATCATACACAGAAAACATCTGGTTGCACCATCCGGCTCTCCGTAGCTGGGTACTCCTCATCCGATTCTCACCGGGTCTGCACCATCCGGAGGGACCTGTCTCCCAACAAACTCCCCCTTCACTCCGCCATGGGGTGTCTTACTAGTCTGATCCTCTTCCGGCATGCATCCAGCTTGTCGGGTATCAGAACTTTGGTCAGCATATCTGACCCGTTCTCGGTCGTGTGGATCTTCGTCAGTGCGAACTCCTGGTCATCTACTCTTTCCCAGATCCAGTGATATCTTCGCTGGATATGCTTCGTCCGGGAATGGTAGGCCGCATTCTTAGCAAGATGGATGGCACTTTGACTGTCGCAATAGAGCCGGTATTCTTCTTGCCGGATACCGAGCTCTCCGATGAAGTCCTTCATCCATAAGATTTCCTTGCCGGCTTCCACAGCTGCCATGTACTCCGCCTCCGTGGTTGACAATGCAACCGTCTTCTGCAGCCTCGACTGCCACGAAACAGCTCCCCCTGCATATGTCATTACATACCCGGATGTAGACCGGCTGGTATCCACATCAGCCGACATGTCCGAATCGGTGAAACCGTCAACTTGGGGTTTTCTGAAGCCGAATCGGAGACACATATTTGAAGTGCCCTTCAAATACTGGAGTATCCATTTGACTGCGTTCCAATGCTCCTTGCCGGGATTGCTCATGAACCGGCTCACCACTCCGACTGCGTATCCTATATCCGGTCGGGTACACACCATCGGGTACATTAAGCTCCCGACGGCAGAGGCATATGGAATCTTCATCATATCTGCCTTCTCTGCTTTCGTCTTCGGGCTTTGCTTACCGGATAACCTGCAGTTTGCCGGAAGTGTCGATCCGACCGGTTTCGCATCTGACATGTTGAACCGGTGAAGCACCTTTGTCACGTACTTCTCCTGTGACAACCATAATTGCTTGTTTGACCGGTCCCGAATGATGTGCATCCCCAGCATCTGTCTTGCCGGACCCAAGTCTTTCATTGAGAAGGTCCGGTTGAGAGCCTTCTTCAGCATCCGTATTTTGACTTGGTCCCGTCCGATGATCAACATGTCATCCACGTACAGAAGGAGTATCAGGAAGTCGCCTCCTTCAAACGTCTTCACAAACATGCAGTGATCGGCCTGCGTCTTGTGGTACCCTTGATTGGCCATGAAGGAGTCGAACTTCCGGTACCATTGCCGGGGGGCCTACTTCAACCCGTAGAGGCTCTTCTTCAACCAGCATACCAGGTGCTCCTTCCCTTTCTCCACAAATCCCTCCGGTTGCTGCATGTAGATCTCCTCATCGAGGTCGCCGTGAAGGAATGCCATCTTCACGTCCAGCTGTTCTACCTCGAGGTCCATGCTTGCCGCTATACTCAGCATCGTCCGGATGGAGGTCATCTTTACTACCGGGGCAAATATCTCGTTGAAGTCCACGCCCTTCTTCTGCTGGAACCCCTTCACCACGATCCTGGCTTTGTATCTCGCGGGGTTGCTGGCATCTCCCAGTTTCAACTTGTACACCCACTTGTTTCGGAGTGCCCGCTTTCCTTTCGACAACTCCACCAATTTGTACGTATGGTTCTCATGCAGGGAATCCATCTCATCATGCATGGGTTAACCATTTGCGGCTGTGGGTGTCATCCTTCGCTTCTTCGAAGCTTTCCGGCTCCCCCTCATCGGTCAGCAGAACATGCTTTGCATCCGGAAATCTCCGGGGGACCCTTCTCTCTCTGAGAGGATATCTCCGTCTTCGGGCTTCGCTAACCGGCTCCTCCATTTGCTCTTCATCCGAATCCGATTCGGGGTCTTGGCCGGTTCCGGATTCGGCTTCCTCTACTTCTTCTTCAGCCTGTTCGGTATCCTCACCGTATCCGGCTGGTTCTTCGAGTGCTAACCGGTCTCTCGCCGGTTCGGTCTGCTCATCGTAGAATCGATCCTTACCGGTCGACTCGGAGTTCATTATCTTCTTCTCCGACTCCCAGTCGGCGAGCGTCTTGTCCTCCATGAAGATAATATCTCGACTCCGGAATACCTTCTTGTTGACCAGGTCCCACACTCGGTAGCCGAACTGATTGTCACCGTAACCAAGGAATATGCATGGCCGGGTCTTTGGATCTAACTTTCCTCTCCGGTCCTTAGCTACATGCACGTACGCGAGACACCCGAACACCTTCAGATGACGGTAGGATACTTCCTTACCAGTCCACACTCTCTGTGGCGTGTCTCCGTCCAAGGGTACTGAGGGTGATCTATTTATCACATATGTCGCCGTCGACAGTGCCTCAGCCCAAAACTTCTTGGGTAGTTTTGCATGCGCTAGCATACTTCGGACTCTCTCCATTATGGTCCGGTTCATCCTCTCGGCCAGTCCGTTTAGTTCCGGCGTCTTCAGCACGGTAAATTCGAGCCGGATTCCCTTCGAGCGGCAGTACTCCTCGAACTGCCCCCGGTATTCTCCTCCGTTATCTGCTCGAACCGCCTTCAGCTTCCAGTTGGTTTCTCTTTCCACTCTCGGGTGGAGCTCTTTGAAGACGGATAACACCTGATCCTTCGTCTTCAACGGTGTGGCCCACAGCTTCCGGCTGTGGTCATCTATGAACGTCACGAAGTATTGCGATCCTGCATGTGACTTCGTGTCCACTTGACACACATCAGTATGCACCAACTCCAATGGTGCATTACGTCTCATCGGTGGCCTTGGTCAGAAGGAGGTCCGGTTTTGCTTACCGGCCAGGCAATCAGTGCACTTCTCCAAGTGCACGTTCTTCATTGGAATGAGGTTGTCATCTAAAAGCCTCTTCATCCCCTTCTCGCCCATGTGCCACAGCTTACCGGCAGTGTCGGATGCCACGTTCACTTCCTCCGGACATAACCAGGCATTCATCATGTACAACGTGTTTACCTTCCTGGCTCCCTTTGCTGAACTTCATAACACCGTTCTGGATGCTAACCGTGTAGCCTTCATCATCTAGCTGACCGGCTGATATCAGGTTCAGATGAACCTTCGGAACGTGTTAGACATCCTTCAGCAACATCTTGCATCCGGTTGGTGTTGTCAACCACACGTCTCCTATGCCGACAATTCGGCATGTACCTTCATTCCCCATCCGGACACAGCCATGATCACCGGTTGAGTAGGATGAGAAGCATTTTCGGTCCGGGGTAAGGTGGAATGACGCTCCGGAGTCTACCACCCAAGTCGTCTTGTCGTCGGCAAGGTTTATCTCACTCTCCTCGGTGATGAGCATCAACTCTTCTTCGCTTGCCACGATTTCCATTGTTCCCTTCCGGTCCGGCCCCCTCCGGTCTTTACCGTTCCGGTCCGGGGTCCGCTTCGAATCGGTACCGTCGATTTCCTTGTCTTTTCGGAAATGCTGACAGTTCTTTTGGAAGTGTCCCGGCTTGCCGCAACAAAAGCAAGTAGGCCTCCCCCTTGACTTTGACCGTGTCCCCGACTTCTCCCGGTTCTGGGGACTACGGTTTCTATGTCTTCCGCGTTCCGATTCGGTAAGGAGCGCTTTGGAGTCGGAGCTCGTATCTTTATCCTTCCAACGCGCCTCCTCATCTAGCAAGCTCGACTTTACTCTCGCTAGGGATAACCGCTTTCCTTCCGGCCCAGCGTTGCCCAAAGTGACAACCAACGTCTCCCAGCTATCCGGGAGGGAACCGAGCAGGAGTAGCGCAAGTACCTCATCGGCGAGAGGTACTTCCAATGAAGTTGCCTGGTGGATCAGCCCCTGGAAGGCATTCATGTGCTCCGCCATGCTGGAGCCATCTTGGTACCAGAGTCTTACTAGCTTCCGGAATACCGAAACCTGATTAACAACATTTTTGTTTTGAAACATTATGTCGATCTTCTCCCAGAGCTCATGAGCCTTGCTCTCTTCATTGAAGTTGTTGTACAGGCTCATGTCGCTGAAGCACCGTATGTACGCCGTTGTCTTCATGTGCATCACCTCCCATATCGCAGCGTCGATTTTGTCCGGTCTCTTGTCCCCGAACTGAACCGGTAGCCAGAGGTCTTTAACCACGAGCATGTCCCTCATCTTCGACTTCCACACTGAATAGTTGGAGCCGGTGAGCTTGAACATGCCACCAAACGATTCGTCCATTTTCTGTGTCGTTTCGCTCTGATACCACTTGACGGGAACTCAACGCTCCTTATGCACAATGCTCGGCCACAACCGAGCTTAGAATCATACACAGAAAACAGGAAACGGAAAACACGCGACACAAAGGAGAAGAAAAATGTACACAGGATGTTTACGTGGAAAACCCAAACTAAGGGAAAAACCACGGCAGCCCACAAGCTGCAAACTATCACTATGTTAGAATGTACAACAGTGAGTTCACGGAGGCAACGACCTCGTGCTCACGATCTTCGCCACAAGCGGCGGTTACAACAGAGGCAACGACCTCTTTCTCTCTCTCTCTCTGTACACTGTTACGCGCTCCCTCTTCTTCTTGCACCAACAAGAAATAACAACCACTATCTAAAAGGTTGCCCTAAGTCATATTTATACTAATATGACTTTTCGGTTATTTACAAATGTAGCCACGATGGACTCTCAGAAACATATTTACAAATATGTCTCTTCATCCGATAAGCATTCCTCACCGGGTCTGCACCATCCGACTCTCCGTAGCCGGGTACTCCTCATCCGGTTCTCACCGGGTCTGCACCATCCGGCTCTCCGTAGCCGGGTACTCCTCATCCGGTTCTCACCGGTTCTGCACCATCCGGCTCTCCATAGCCGGGTACTCCTCATCCGGTTCTCACCGGGTCTGCACCATCCGGCTCTCCATAGCCGGGTACTCCTCATCCGGTTCTCACCGGGTCTGCACCATCCGAAGGGACGTGTCTCCCAACAAATATATATCTTAATAAGTATACAATGATATATATTATCTTGAAGGGTAGGTATGGCTTATATTAATTTCATATCCATATTCTAGAGAATTTGCATATGATAGACTTGAATTTGGTATCGTAAAGGTAATTTGTGGGTTATTTTCTACTATTTTAAGCTATACTAGGTCATAAAACCTTTATAATTAAGGCCCCTATTTGTTACAAAATATGGCAAATCTCCATAAAAAAAGTCTGATTTTGACAGAAAATTTGATATCTTTTCACACAATACTAAATTGTTGCCCCAAAGACACAATATTCCTCTTTAAATTGTGTGTTTTATATAGGAACTCGATACGTTGTATCGTGTTCCTGTATATAGTTCGTGTCTATACATGAACTCGATGTATCGAGTTCATGTATCAAACACATACTTTACACAGGAACTCGATACAGTGTATGGAGTTCCTGTATAAAACAAGAACTTTATACAGGTATCGAGTCCCTGTATAAAACACAAACATAATAATACAGGAGCTCGATACGCCATATAGGAACTCGATACGCCGTATCGAGTTCCTATTTAAAACACAAACATAATATAGGAACTCGATACGCCGTATCGAGTTCCTGTATAAAACACAAACATTATACAGGAACTCGATACGGCGTATCGAGTTCCTATATAAAACCTAAACTTCAAACAAGAACTCAATATGCCGTATCGAGATCCTGAGTGCTAAAACATATTTACAAAAATGTCCATAGTGTTAGAGGCTTACCTAGAGTCCTGGCGCTCGATTTTCTTTGAAGACATGGTTGATCTTGTCGATGTTTAGGCGGAGATCTCGCTTTCGTGCTTCGTGCTCTGTGTGCTCTGTTTGCTCTATGTGCTCTTGTGCTTCGTGTGATTGAAATATGATGAGGTCTTCCTATTTATAGGGATTGACCACATTGGTTAAAGTAACCATCGTCACTTTAACCAGGGTTGGCAAGCTTGAGGTTAGTTAGTTAGTAACCACAATCACTTTAACCAGAGTTACTTATGATTGCATCAATGATTACAAAGTCAAACTAACATATTGATGATTATTTTATAGTCAAAATAACATACAATGACTTTGAAGGTCATGAAGGAAACAATGATAGAGGTGGTTCAATGATTGATTACTCAAAGCAACATTTTTATGACTCTTAATTGCTTTGTATTAAAGATGTGGGCATGAATGAACCAATGATTGAAAAGTCTTATATTTAAAATGGTGGGCATGAATGAACCAATGACTGAGAAGTTCTATATTAAATATGGGTGCCATTCATTAACCAATGATTTTAACTTTAATCCAACATATATATGGTTTGGTAATGATTGTAATTATATTATACTTGATTTAACTTTATACAGACTAGTTTAAGTAATTATTAATATGTTGAATACAATTATTATATTAAAAATAATATCTTTATGTATTGTATTAATATAATATTAAATAATATAGACATTATATTGAGGGAGCTTCTGTTTAGAGAGGAGCTTATCCGTTTTTTATGTTAGCCTAAGCACATAACTTAAAGAGCTCAGTGTGGACCTTAAGCCATGAGTGAAGATTCACCATTCTCGATTGAAAAATATTGTTTGTCATCAGACTCTTCGTTTTCTACCGAAGAGTATTGTTTGTCGACATACTCACCATTTTCTATTGAAGAATATTGTCTGTCAGCAGACTCACCATATTCTATCGAAGAGTATTGTCTGAGCTCATCTTCACCTACAACGAATGTGAATAATGACACATGTGAAGAGTTCTCTATTGAAGAATACGATATTAATAAAGATACGGAGAATGAAGATAGTGCCAATGAAACATCAAATATCATGGGCGATGGTCACAACAAAGAATTAGATAGTAACAAGGTTACACCAACTTCTATGTAGGAAGAGAAATTTGGAAGCCCTATGCATATTAGAAGAATCCCACGCTTGGTGACATCAGACAAACAGATTGGATTTGATGTCAAAAAAATATGTTGTGCCCGTGGTTGTATGTCTATGATTGGAAAATCAAAGTTGCGAGAATTAAGGCGATACTATTTTTCGATGACTGGTGATGAGCAAGACACTTACCCCGGGTCACATATGCAACTAGTGTTTGACAAATGTACGGGGATCAAAGTATCATTCGAGTATTATATCTTCCATGCACAACAGATATGTAGAGTTGCATTCAAAATTGTGTTATGTGTTAGTAACATGCGGCTACATAGAGTACAACAACGTCTACTTAGCGGGGATCAGATGCTCAATTGTAAAGAGGTTCCAAGTATGAAAGGTGCAACTGGAAGACATGCTATTGGTTGGATGAAAACTTACTTTCAGTTAAATTGTGAAGTAATGCCCACTACAGGTAGGATGCACCTCTCTGATAATTACACACGTCGGGAAGTTTATGATGTCTATCGATTTGATATGGTGGGTTCATGTAATAAGTCTCTCACATATAGCCAATTCACAAGATTATGGAGAGCTCAGTTTTCAAATGTTATCATTCCACGTAAAGTACGCATGGGGTATTGCTCCATTTGTGCAAATCTTAAAAGTTTGGCTAAAGGTGCAAAGACATCAATGGAAAAGGATATGAGTAAGAAGTTACTACAAGAGCATCGTGAGGCACAATCGTTAGAACGAAAGAAGGCGATGCATCATAGAGATAAGTGTTTGAAGAGGCCCAAACAATACATGTGCTTAATGATAGATGGCATGGACCAGAAGAAGACGTGCTTGCCGCATATGCGGAGGCTCCCCAAAGACGTCAATGATGAGTGCCTTGTTCAAATGCACTTTGTGGGATGCTTAGCTTATAATAGGTCTGTTGGACCTCACGTCTTCATTACATACCCCAATGTTCACAATGACCCTAACCTAACAATTACAGTGATTCACCGAGTTTTGATGTCTTGGGGCCAACCTTTCCCCCCTGTTCTATACATTCAATTGGACAATACTGCTAGAGAGAACAAAAATTCAACTGTGTTTGGCTATCTAAGTATGTTGGTCAACCAAGGATTGTTTAGAAAAGTGAAAGTCAATTTTCTTTTGGTTGGCCACACAAATTACCATATAATTCAGATGTTTAGCACATTCTCCAGACAGTTGTCTCGGCATGATGCTTTCACATTACCTAAACTATTTGATGTCATTTGTGATGCATATACACCACGCCCAAAAGTGTTACACTTGAAGGAGGTATATGACTTTAAGAGATATATATCAGATGGGGGTGTTGGGAATGTTAAAGTGCTCGCCAAGTTAAACAATATAAGCTTCAATCATATTTTTATGATAAAGAAAAATGAAATAAGTGGTTCTACACTTTTGTATGCTAAACAATATTCATCTTCTACAACATGAGAACCTGAAGGTGGTTGCCAGTTATTACTTTGTATGCAAGTACAATTGTCCATGGAGCTAAGCAAATGCCAATTGAGAAGAAAGGATAGTTGCATAGTGACTTGGTATCGGAACAAAAACGGTTATGGCTCCAAGCCTTAGAAGAAAAAAGAAAGTATATTGAGGCCGCCAAGAAATATGCCGCACAACAAGACATGTCATGGTGGGATGTATTTTATAGTGATAAGAAAGGAATTATAGACAATTGTATATTTGGTGATAATTGGAATTTGGAAACGCCATTCACATGGTCGCTGCAACATGATCGTGTAAATAAAACTCTGAAGCAACCAGCAAATGCGATTAATGACAGTTTGGTCCATCCACAACAAAGAGACATTTATGTGGGACCAAGGATGACCAAAGCAGCCGAAGCTAGATGGCAAGGCAATTTGCAAGAGCTCACGGCGGGGATGGTGATTGCAACGCCGGCTGATGAGAACTCACATGGCCACCAATTTTGGGTTGGTAAAATTCTAGAAGTGCTAATGCATGAAATAGAAAACACGATCAAGTCTATAAATGTTCATTGGTACAACACTAGAAGTGCAAATGCTTTTACAGGTAAGTATACATTGGAGATGATTGAATGCCCAACAAGAAGGGGACGAAGGAAGAGGAAACGAAACATTCGTAACACCTCGACCCTTGATATCTCTGATGTGGATATCATCATGTACGACTTCACGCTTACAAAAGCCGGACGATTAAGGAAGTCAGCAATAGATATAATAAAAGAAAAATTATCAGGTCTACAAGGTGGCTCGAGTCAAAGGCAAACGAGATCTACTACATATAATCTAGAGTCAAACCATTTGGTTTATGACGAAGATAATGCACTGATTGGTACATCCGAGGATGACGAGGAGGAATCGTCATTGTATATTAGTTATAGTAGTGATTCTCCGTAAATGAGTGATCATGAATGTATTTTTGGCTATTAAGTGTAACTACATTCCGCTTGTAACAAATCGAGTAATATAAAAGCATGTGTTTTGAATTCTTATTATTTCTAAAAAATCGTTTCTTATAAAATAACATTGGTTGTAAAGTTTGTGATATAAATTGAGAATGTAACTTTTTGAAATTCCTCTTTTTTTAGTTACTTCTAAATCACGAAAATAGTGGATTTTTAACCTTCTTCATAGTATGTTTGAACATGTATGATACTGGTATTAATGTGTTTTGTAAAATCATTGAAAAAGCCCTAAAATCAACCAAAATTTTCCTTATCCTTCCATTTATGCGCGATCCTTCCACTTGTGAACGTGAACGTGTTTTTGGTAATGAGACGGATGCTAAATAATTTTTTAGAATCAATGCAATCCCTTGAGTTTGCTTTGGACAATGAAATGAGCTGGACTTTGGTAATGAGACGGATGCTAAAATATTTTTCATTCAATGATGTCTCACTTGGAAGTATGAGGATATGAAAGGTGTTCCACTAGAGGGGGTGATGCACACAATTCATATGCATGAACATCTTCGGTCCAAGTTAAACATAAACTGATAAAAGTGCATGAGGTTCTGATAGTCTACCCCCATTCAGTGTACTATGTAGGTCTAACTTATTGTGGAATCATATTATATATATTAACAACTTATGTTATAACTCTAAGTTATCTAATATAGATATACATACATACATACATACATACATATATATATTAGATATAGATATATTTATTTTCAATCTAGTTCATTACTATGAATACAAGTTAAAAGTTCTTGTCAAAGGCGCACACCACATTTGCTTGAAAGCCAAAGTAAATCACTATCATGTCCTTCATTCACTGGTTGGGTCAAGGATTAAAGTTATATAATTACTCTGATGATATCTATTCACAAGCTTTTTTGCTGGTAGATTTGGTCGCTATAATTCATTGTTTCCTCTAGATCTTAAGGAATTGCATTTGAATTCTTTACATTAGCTGCAAGGCACAGATTATATATAGAATAAGATACATATATCTATAATCAAATATCGAATGAATTGTAAGGGGCCTCATTACAATGCCCAGAAATACATAATCAGGACGGATGGTTCTGAATCCATTTATTGTTTGTGAATGTTGACTTTAAAATCAAACTCTAGGAGCCTAAGAATCAAAGCAAGAGATGCAGACATGGAGAGGAGAGCATGGTGGTATATAAAGTAAAATTTTAAGTCAAAGAGGTAGTGTTTGTGTGGACATGAAAGTCTCGACTCCACTGTTCGATAATGTATAAGAGAACCTTGAAACTCAATCTCCATCAAGGATCCCGAAATATGAAATTCTTATGTAGAAAACTTGGATCATGTCCCCACTAATCCCCTTTACCACAACAATTGGAGACTTTTCCTACCGTTGGGAATATGGTCTTTTTTATTATTAACGACAAGGCTAGAGAAAAGAAAGAAGGAAAGGCCAAGATTCTTAGTAACAATCGGCTATGGTTCGGTGGTTTGAACCGAACCGAACTGTGAAACCGCACCTTAATGGCTTAACGGTTTGAATAGTTCGGTTGGTTCGGTTCAGGTTCAAGTTTTTTTTTAACGGTTTGGTGGTTTTTATATATTTTAAACAACCTTTACATTTTTAAGCCTAATTCTCACATTTTAGGAAAAATCTTTAAAATTTTGAAATAATAAAAAAAAATTGAATTTTGAATTTTGACCAAAGTTGAGAATTGGAACCAAACCACGAAACCACGGTTTTAACAGTTTGGATTTTTTCACATGCTAGGCAAACAAGGGTAATAGCTTTGTGCCGTGAAGTTATTGCCAAAATGTTGGGTGAGAAGGTGAAAAGAATCTTAGAATGCATTATATTTTGGTTTTCATAGGTCATCATGGCTAAAGCCATTGTAATGTTTTAGCTTAATAATTTCCTCATGTATGCCGAATTCTACTAATGAAGAATATTATTTTTGGAAAAGAAAAAAAAAAACTGTTTGGATTTTTTCTAATGGTTCAGTTTAAATGGTTTCTTGGTTCGGTTCGGTTCAAGTTTCGAAAGTTTTAAACGGTTCAATTTTCACACTCTCGAACCATACCAAACCAAACCGTTGCCGATTGTTAATTTCTAGGGACGCTTTGCATAGGTGACAACCTTGCCCATGAAAAAGAAAAGGAAGATTTTGTGCACCCCTGATGGGTCTTATGTTCTCATCATTTCGTAATAATAGGCCCTCTTAATATTTATGTGGCCTCCATTCTATGCCACATTTGTGGTCAATTTCTTCTAAGCAATCTGCCAAGAACTATTATGATATTATTTGTTGGGATATCATGAATGATCATTAATGAACCCATTGCAATCCAGTCCAATCATAGGCAAATCATTTATATATATATATATATGTAGTATATACATATATACATAATATTATATATATATGCATCAATCAAACCTTTTTGCTTACTCTGTCTCTACTCCTCTTCCCCATAGCAGGGTTGCAGCAGCTATGGAGACCTCCAAGCAAGATGAATAATAAGCCATCAAGAGAAGAGACTGCCTTTACCTCCAGGCCGGATCTCTAACAGCTATGCCTTATGGCCTGCTAGCATGATCTGGCCAGATCTCGCTCCTTACGTTGGATCTCTATTCTTGCAGCCTGAATCATTGCAGTGATAGATGAGCAGTGTCAATCTCATCCTCTTCACGTCCATTAAGGAGCAATTTGCAGGCAAATCCAACATCCTTTTCTTCCCCTTAATGAAGAAACTCACCTTCTGCATAGCTTGTAAGGTTCTTGTAGGTCGATCCGATGGAAAGGATCAAGATCTGCTCCTTCTTCCCTTCGCCACAATGGTGAAAGGCCTCCTTCACATACCAATCCGCATCCCTGGAACCAGATATCACAAAACTCTTGAAGCTTCTGATGAGATAAGAAAGCATTTGCAGGTTTGGATCAATGAGAGAAGGAGAGACATGGCTTCTTGTTTGGTCACTGAGCAGCAAGACATCCTCTCCGGCCTGCTCACATATAAGGATGAACATGGAGAAGCTTTAGCGGATAAGGAGGTGAAGGACACAACATCCAGACATCCTCTCCGGCTTTCTCAACTATAGGGATGAGCAAGGAGAACCATTTTCTGATGAGGCCATCAAGGACAACATCCTCCTGTTGCTCTTTGCAGGCCATGATACCAGCACTTCTGTAGCCACCATGGCCTGCAAATATGTTGCATCTAATCCCCACATAATAGATGAGGTTTACAGAGGTAGGTTTTGTTTGTTGCCCCACCCCAAAATTATTCTCATTTCTTGATCAGTGCACCATAAAGTCTGATGATTTGTATGTGTTTTTGGTGGTGCTCAGAGAACAAGGAGATCGCTGCACGCAAAGCCCCCGGCAAGAATTTGAACTGGGGAGATATACAGAAGATGAAGCTTTCATGGAGAATGGTTCAGGAATCGATGAGGCTGGTGCCGCCCGTGTCAGGGTCATTCAGAGTGCCATCAGAAGATATGAGCTTCCATGGCTTCAGTATCCCCAAATCATGGAAGGTCAGAGCCCTCTTCTCTCCTGTGTTTTGTCTGTCTGTCTGTCCCCAATCAAATTCATGACAGAGCACAAAATCATTTTGATCCATCATGCATTTTTTTTTCTGCACAGATTTATTTGTCTGTCTGTCCCCAATCAAATTCATGACAGAGCACAAAATCATTTTGATCCATCATGCATTTTTTTTCTGCACAGATTTATTTGTCTTGTCTGTTTGTCTGTCTGTCCCCAATCAAATTCATGACAGAGCACAAAATCATTTTGATCCATCATGCATTTTTTTTCTGCACGGATTTATTTGTCTTGTCTGTCTGTCTGTCTGTCCCCAATCAAATTCATGACAGATCACCAAATCATTTTGATCCATCATGCATTTGTTTTTCTGCACAGATTTATTTGTCTTGTCTGTCTGTCTGTCTGTCCCCAATCAAATTCATGAGAGAGCACCAAATCATTTTGATCCATCATGCATTTTTTTTTTTCTCCACAGATTTATTTGTCTTGTCTTTCTGTCCCCAATCAAATTCATGAGAGAGCAATAAATCATTTTGATCCATCATGCTTCTTTTTTTCTGCACAGATTTATTGGTCTGCCCACTCGACTCATTGGAACCCCAAGTATTTCCGGAGCCGGAGAGGTTCGAACGGGCTGGCTCAGCCCCGTTCACATTTGTCCCATTCGGAGGGGGGCTCAAGGATGTGTCCGGCAACGAGTTCGCACGCATGGTAATAGTGATGGCTCCCCATCACTTAGTTACTCAGTTCTCGTGGGCTCTCGAGGACCCTAATGAATCTGTTGTGGTGGATCCCATTCCATTCCCTGTGAAGGGGCCTCCTATTCTCCTCACTCCTCATATTGCATAATTCGGTTTACCACACTAATTGCAATAACAACTAGTGTAAACATCCAAGTTGTGTATGTATTATTTATTTCTATGCATTCGTATTCGTCACCTTTCTATGCTTGCGGTAGCTCCAAATCTATAATATCTTTA